>NC_092087.1:113860206-114032239 GCF_045679555.1 Salvelinus alpinus | reverse complement strand
ACTTTGGCCGCCTTTCCTTCCAGTTCTCTGCTGCCAATGACTGGATCGAATTGCAAAAATCGCTGAAGTTGGAGACTTATATCTCCCTCACTAACTTTAAGCATCAGCTATCTGAGCAGCTTACCGATCACTGCAGCTGTACACAGCTAAATTGTAATTACTTTGCTACTACGGCCTATTTATTGCCTTATTGCCTTTATTGCCTCTGTACTCCATTTGCACACACTGTATTGTTCATGACGTCCTCCAGTGATTTTTAACTTAAAACTGTATATAGATTTTTCTATTGTGTTATTGACTGTACTTTTGTTTATCCCACGTGTTATTCTATGTGTAACTCTGTTGTTTTTGTCGCACTGCTTTGCTTTATCTTGGCCAGGTCGCAGTTGTAAATGAGAACTTGTTCTCAACTGGTCTACCTGGTTAAATAAAGTTGAAAAAGAAAAAATGTAGAAATTGTTCATGACGTCCTCCAATGATTTTAACTTTTCCTGTTGAAAAGTGATATATAAATACATTAAAGTATAAACACACTAAAGGGAAACAAATACATGTTTTGAGCAAAATAGTGTTTTTTTTAGACAACTCCAAACTAGAAGGAGTGAGTGATGTCATAGTAAGGCCTTCAAGGAGTTGGCTTGATGGGAAGTCGTGATGTCATCCAATAGGAGACTGATCTTCATGTGAATATTCATTATTCTTTTTTAAATCCTTCCTGTTCTGTCAGGTTGGTTGTTGATCATTGCTAGAAAGCCATTTTCAAGTCTTTCCATAGACTTTAAAGACGATTTAAGTCCAAACTGTAACTAGGCCACTCAGGAACATTCAATGTCATCTTGGTAAGCTCCTCCAGTGTCGATTTGGCCTTGTGGTTTAGGTTATTGTCCTGTTAGTACAGTTTTTTGTATTCAGATCTCTGAAATGCACTCTACCTACGTAACATTTAGTTTCCTTATATTACGTTGGGAAAACAGTTTTCATGGGCACAGAAATTCTAAATAATTTAAGAGTTTGCACAATCCAATGGTTTTAACTGAGAGTCACCTTAACTTTATTGACAACACCCAAGTGGATACTGTCATTAATGTGGTTCTTCAATAATTACACATAATTCTTAATACTGTAGCTGTTTAGTTAGTCACATGTTCAACTATCATCAGCTGATCCAGGAAATCATTTTCTGAATGACAGTCACATGACCAACATCACGACATGCAACAACAACCAAAGTGCTTCTTCATTCATTACTCTGGTAAAGACAGTTATGCCGTGCTCCACGTTGGATCCAACATCCCTAACAAATTGGTGTTTATAATGTTATTGTCTGCTTGATTTACTGTAGAGTCTCGTTAGTCTGTTTCAACACAGAGATATTTAGCTCATAATGTGTAGAGAACTGTTCCTTGATGGATAGGCTATTGTACAACACACAGAGCTATTTTCCTTTATTCAGGACGTTTAGAATGACAACACATTACAGAGTAGCCTAGTGGGATTATTCACAAAATTATCTGGTGATCAGGTTATGAAATGTCATGACAAAGACATTTTAGTTTCCATGTTTCACCTGAAATATTAAATTATTTATAGTCTTAGGTCTATGTTGTTGTTAGGTGAAGTTATGGGTCCTACAGTAGGTCTATGTTATTGTTAGGTGAAGTTATGGGTCCTACAGTAGGTCTATGTTATTGTTAGGTGAAGTTATGGGTCCTACAGTAGGTCTATGTTATTGTTAGGTGAAGTTATGGGTCCTACAGTAGGTCTATGTTGTTGTTTGGTGAAGTTATGGGTCCTACAGTAGGTCTATGTTGTTGTTAGGTGAAGTTTTGGGTCCTACAGTAGGTCTATGTTATTGTTAGGTGAAGTTATGGGTCCTACAGTAGGTCTATGTTATTGTTAGGTGAAGTTATGGGTCCTACAGTAGATCTATGTTATTGTTAGGTGGGAGTTATGTGCCAATTTGTTAAACACTTAGTATACAAACCCTTATTGTCAGGCTGATGGCAAAGCTAGCCAAAGATAATTTTACTGGTTGAAGTATTTTTTAACTATAAAGCAGTTGATTTTCGACAATAACACAAACATTTTAAGCAGGTGATTCAAGCGAGCCTTACAATTATAATCCAATAGTAGTGTGAAATGCACTCTAACCTGTAAATGGAGGCTATTGTTGCTGTTAGCCTATGAGAACTCCCCTGAGTTTTTCCCCACGGTGGTGAATTAGTGAATAGACACAGAGCTTAATGTGAGTTTCCTTGAGTAGCACTCCTGATCTTGTGCTGTAATGTTCAGAATACATTGTGAAAATCTAAAATCTTCGCTCACCATTTTTGCTCCAGGCAGATATACTACTTACATAACTAGTGGTTTCCTCATTACCAGATATACTACATCCATAACTAGTGGTTTCCTCATTACCAGATATACTACATCCATAACTAGTGGTTTCCTCATTAGCAGATATACTACATCCATAACTAGTGGTTTCCTCATTACCAGATATACTACATCCATAACTAGTGGTTTCCTCATTAGCAGATATACTACATCCATAACTAGTGGTTTCCTCATTACCAGATATACTACATCCATAACTAGTGGTTTCCTCATTACCAGATATACTACATCCATAACTAGTGGTTTCCTCATTACCAGATATACTACATCCATAACTAGTGGTTTCCTCATTACCAGATATACTACATCCATAACTAGTGGTTTCCTCATTACCAGATATACTACATACATAACTAGCGGTTTCCTCATTAGCATGGAGGAGTTTCTGCAACCAAATCGTGTGCATCTTGCCCTCGTGCCGCAATTTTAGCAAACACAGAAAGGGGCCTATTTTGGAGACCAAAAGTCATCTGGCACACTGCTTAGGATTTCAACAACTTGAAAAACTGTTTGTAGCCTGCAATCATCGATGTTACTACTAAATGTGAAAACAAGACTAAATCTGACTATTGTTGCTGTCTTGACTGGCTTAATTTTCAAATTGAACAGACGTCAATTGTTGTACAACTTCATGGGTACGCTCTGGGCATAACCTTTTACCTCAAATTAACAGTGGATTTCTGCTGTTGTGGGCCTTTAACCATCTGTCTGACCTTGTTGTTCACACAGGAGAGAGGCGTGACTATCGTGGATCCTCTGGGGAGCCTCAACAACATCATGATGCTGATGAGGCAGAGAAGAGTCTCTCCAGATCAGAACTCCTCAAGAAACACCAGCAGAGACCCACAGGAAAGAAATCTCACTGCTGCTCTGACTGTGGGAAAAGATTCAACTACTCATCACACCTTAAAATACATCAAAGAATTCACACAGGAGAGAAACCTTATAGCTGTGATCAATGTGGGAAGAGTTTTACTACATCTAGCAATCTAACTGAACACCAGAGAATTCACACAGGAGAGAAACCTTACGGCTGTGATCAATGTGGGAAGAGATTTATTCTGCTACAAACCCTGAAATCGCACCAGAGAATGCACACTGGAGAGAAACCTTTTGGCTGTTATCAATGTGGGACGAATTTTTCTCACTTAAGCAGCCTGATAGGACACCAGCGGGGACACACAGGAGAGAAACCTTATAGCTGTGATCAATGTGGGAAGAGTTTTACTACATCTAGCAATCTAACTGAACACCAGAGAATTCACACAGGAGAGAAACCTTATAGCTGTGATCAATGTGGGAAGAGTTTTACTATATCTAGCTCTCTGACTATACACCAGAGAACACACACAGGAGAGAAACCTTATAGCTGTGATCAATGTGGGAAGAGATTTATTCTGCTGCAAACCCTGAAATCACACCAAAGAATACACACTGGAGAGAAACCTTTTGGCTGTTATCAATGTGGTACGAGTTTTTCTCACTTAAGCAGCCTGATAGGACACCAGCGGGGACACACAGGAGAGAAACCTTATAGCTGTGATCAATGTGGGAAGAGTTTTACTACATCTGGCAATCTAACTATACACCAGAGAATTCACACAGGAGAGAAAGCTTATGGCTGTGATCAATGTGGGAAGAGTTTTACTACATCTAGCAATCTAACTGAACACCAGAGAACACACACAGGAGAGAAACCTTATGGCTGTGATCAATGTGGGAAGAGTTTTACTACATCTAGCAATCTGACTAGACACCAGCAAGTACACACAGGAGTGAAACCTCATAGCTGTGATCAATGTGGGAAGAGTTTTATTAGATCTAGCCAGCTGACAGTACACCAGAGAACACACACAGGAGTGAAACCTAATATATGTGATTGATGTGGGAAGAGATACTCTGATAAAATATCTCTGATTAAACATCAGAAAATACATACAAGAAGGAGTTGTTTCATAATATCAATGAAATTATGTCACAATGTAGAATGTTTTAACATTGTAGTAGGAGTATTTTAATGATTTTTGATCTATTTGAATGAATGTCAGAATGTAGAACCATAAACGTTTGTCCCCTGTTCAGTTGATATTATCTATCTATATTATCTATCTATTGATTTTAGCCTCAGCGGAAAAACCCAGGCCCTGAATTGAAAGAGTACTATTTATTAAACAAAAAGTGACAAAAAAAATTGTGTTACACTTAACACGTTGGTGACCCACTTGAATCAAAATGCAACACTTCAACATGTTTAGGTTTTCAATATATCCCAAACTGTTTCTGCATATTGGTTATTGATTTGGGCACATTAAAACTGTGTTTTGACATTGCGCTATTCCCATTTAGCCAAATGTCATTGAAAAGACGTTGAAAATACGACTATTAAGCCCAACGTCAAATATATGTTCGGTTGCAGTTGTAGTTTTCGGGTTGTTTTTTCAATGACTTGAAAACAACTTAATTTCAACATACTTGCAGCCTAAACACATGGACGCAGTATAATAAATTGTATTAACAATCTTACATCTTACATTTCACACGTATAGCTCGGTAGCACGTCCAGGACGCACTGATTGGTGTCACCTCGTTAGTCAGTATGTGTTACACCTGTGCTGGCTTGTCCATCTCGTTAGTGGGAAGGTGTTTCACCTGAGCTGGTCCAGGTTCTATATAAGAGTGTCTGGCCCAGTGCTCCAGTTGTCTTGATAGATGTGCAACATTATGTTATAATACTTTTATTGCATCAACTGGTTGTTTTATGCAACAGAATAGAGGGTTCTTAGAACTATTGTGTCTGTGTTCTACTTCGGATGGGCCTCTGGGAGAAAACATTGACAGGAGATTTACAATGTCTTTTGGGTGATTAAAACCTAAAGAGACCGCATTCCAGAGCATGAGTTAATGTTTCTGTTCTATATGGTAACAGGGAGAGATGACCCCAGGGCCAGACCCTGGTCTCTACACAAAGAGTACTGTTTTTACAGCAGATACTGTCTGCTGAGAATTATATTATTATTATATTATAGAATTATTATAATTATAGGTATCTTTCATCCAAATATTAATCTTGTGACCCGTTCTATACATCTGCTAGTCGTCATGTAGATTGAAAGGGGTGTATCTTGGCTATAAAAGACCTTTGTACTTTTGTCTCGTGCCTCTCAACGAATCATCTGTCAGTGATTTGTCGACCAGCCATCATTATCGTAGAGCACTCAATTGATTCACTTTATATGTGTGCGTTGTATTGACCTGCTCCCTTATTAATAAGTGAATAAAGATTTAGTTGAAGAATAACTCTGACTTGTGTGATAAGTTTGTCTCATTTGATATGAAAGAAATTAACCACATTTGGGGATGTTAATCTTCACTTGGTGACCACTCCTGACGACCTGGTAAATGGTGCACAAGGGATCCCTCAAACTTGGGATCTCGGGGAGACCACACTTTGGGAATGGAGCAGATAGACCCACCTTTGATCTGAGAGGCAGCGAGCTGAGTGGATACCAAATCTCAAACCTAGTTTAAAAAAAAAAAGAGGTGAGTGAACCACGCAAAGTGTAGTTTTTAGAAAAGCCTCGTAGGCTCTGAGTGTATATTCCTGTGTGGAGGTGTAAACAGGGCCGAGTCAGGAGGCTCTGAGTGTGTATTCCTGTGTGGAGGTGTAAACAGGGCCGAGTCAGGAGGCTCTGAGTGTGTATTCCTTTATTTTCCCAGTATTAGAAGAGTTGCTAGATTTATTGAATAAACCTTTTTCCATAAAGTTAGTGAACCAAGGTGGCTGATTAGCTGTAGATTATACGTCAGTGGCAGAATCACCTGAAAGACGCACATCGCCATCTGCTGACTGGAGTTGGTATCACAGCTGAGAAAATACTTTCAGACAAAAAGCTAAATAGCGACTGCCTCTAAAAACCACCTTTGAAAACGGGCGATGTGGCATCAGAAACATTTATTATAGTGTAAAAATGTACTACAAAGTTAATGTGAATTAATATTTGCAAAACAATTTACCAAACTTAACACATTACAAAATTGCAACATTTCTGCAGACATGTCAGACCATAATAAATAATACATTTACTTTGTATAGTGCTTTTCATGAAATTTAAAATATATAAAATAGTGATGTACAATAAAAACAACATACATTAAAAATGAATCATAGGTAAACTAACAATATTGTAGACTTGATGCTAAATACAGATTTTTCAGCTTTAGTGTGTACATCGTATCCACTTAGTTATGTTAGGAAGTTTGCCATCTTTATGACCGACCCTGGTAACTTCACCCCAACTTCTCTTCTCCCCAGAACACAGTAGCATAACAACATAAGTGTTTTTCTGACATTTTGGGCAAATTTATGGGCAAATGTCCCATGGGGACGTCCTCGAGGGAGTGGATGTTCTCCCCATCAAAGGCCAGCGGGATTTCACTCTCACGGTGAAATGGATTTCCACCGATGTGCAGTAAAGGAGTGAAGAGCGGTGAAATATGTCAACAAAAGTAAGAAAAGATTAATACACATACAATTAACAAAGAACATAACAAATGTTCCCATGAAGATTCAGTTTGTATTTGTAACAGTATTACTTTAGACCGTCCCCACGAGCGCGAACAAGGGACCCTCTGCACACATCAACTGCGGCCCTTGCAGAGAAAGGGGAAACACTACTTCTAGGTTTCAGAGCAAGTGACGTAACTGATTGAAACGCTGTTAGCGCGTACCCGCTAACTAGCTAGCCATTTCACATCCGTTACATATTGACAGCTATGTAGGTTGAATGTACACTTCAAATGCAGCTGTCCTACAACAGATCTGTACCTTCTTCTTGATCCCAATTGCATTGTGTCCATGTTCTGTCTTATAAGAATTTCAAAGGAAGAGAAAATGTGTCAAAGAATAGTCTTACAAGCATTAAAATATATATATATAAAATAAATATTGAAAGATAAATGGCATCGACATACAATTGATTGTAAATTAGAAGAACATATTGGAGAAAGCACTAGCCAATACAGTACTGCCATACAGTAACAGTACTGCCATACAGGCCTAATATACCATTTCAAGATATCTTTGTTCACAAATTGTTTAATTTGCTGTTTGGGGTTTTAGGCTGGGTTTCTGTACAGCACTTCGAGATATTAGCTGATGTACGAAGGGCTATATAAAATAAACTTGATTTGATTTGATTTAATATTTTATCAGGCTGACTTGAAAGATTATATGCAACATTTTGCTGCGTGGCAATACTGTGTTTGGATTCTGAAGGGCGTTTATACAAAAGAGGTAGTCTAGACACTGTATTAATACCATTATGCATTTGAATCCCATCTACAGCTACCATCTAAGATATTAATTTCCCTCCACAAGGGGGCGGACATGTAACGTTTCCAAAATGGGACAGTATTGTACATGTAACGTTTCCAAAATGGGATAGTATTGTACATGTAACGTTTCCAAAATGGGATAGTATTGTACATGTAACGTTTCCAAAATGGGATAGTATTGTACATGTAACGTTTCCAAAATGGGATAGTATTGTCCATGTAACGTTTCCAAAATGGGATAGTATTGTCCATGTAACGTTTCCAAAATGGGATAGTATTGTCCATGTAACGTTTCCAAAATGGGATAGTATTGTCCATGTAACGTTTCCAAAATGGGATAGTATTGTCCATGTAACGTTTCCAAAATGGGATAGTATTGTCCATGTAACGTTTCCAAAATGGGATAGTATTGTCCATGTAACGTTTCCAAAATGGGATAGTATTGTCCATGTAACGTTTCCAAAATGAGATAGTATTGTCCATGTAACGTTATGCCCCCTTGTGAGTTAATAGTATTGCATGCTGTAGCAGGCTATATAAAGAGGAAGACCTCCATTGACGATTCAGTTCGTTGTAACATCGTCTGGACAGGTCACCGTCCTTAGTTAGTTAGTTAGTTAGTTAACGTTAGCTAGTTCATTATCACAAAAGTGAGAACTGCTCTAGATTGGAAACTTACGTTAATGAGTGTAAAGCCATGTTGGCTTTATGGAAACGATATACAATATATGGGAAAGAATATAGTTGAGGGAAATAATCCAAACCTAGTTGTGCCTAGTTAGGACATAACGTTAGCTAGCTAGATAACGGTACTGTACTGTAGCTCATACAACGCCGACGGTCAAACCCGGCTTTCTAATATTTACGGTAATTAGCTATAGTAACGTTATGGAAGCTATTCACAGAAAACCATTGTCTTCGTTATTCATTATTAGTATGTTATATTATAATAATAAATTATTTCGAGACATATTCATAGCCAAACATCAACCCAACTTAACCTTTTTAACTGTTGTCGCACCCAAACTTGTCACCATCGTTTTCAGTTGTAATTGTGAAGTTCCCGGAAGAAGTCCAGCAACAACGGAGGTTCCTCGATGAACCCACCTTCTAACAAGTTCTTTGAATAACCTTTTGGGGCTGTTTTTCATTGACCAAGAACCCTGCGGTTCTTAGGGGATCTGAGAACAACTCCAGTTGAACCCTTCATTTTTAGAGTTGTAGTTGGCTCTATTTACTCTCAGATGCAAAACATGATGATTAGCATCAACGATCAAGTCAGCTGCTGCTGCTCCAATACAGTATGAGGTGAGACGTTGAACTGATGTTGAACTGGGCAGTCAGCTGCTGCTGCTCCAATACAGTATGAGGTGAGACGGTGAACTGATGTTGAACTAGGCAGTCAGCTGCTGCTGCTTCAATAGAGTATGAGGTGAGACGGTGAACTGATGTTGAACTAGGCAGTCAGCTGCTGCTGCTCCAATACAGTATGAGGTGAGAAGGTGAACTGATGTTGAACCGGGCAGTCAGCTGCTGCTGCTCCAATACAATATGAGGTGAGACGGTGAACTGATGTTGAACCGGGCAGTCAGCTGCTGCTGCTCCAATACAGTATGAGGTGAGACGGTGAACTGATGTTGAACCGGGCAGTCAGCTGCTGCTGCTCCAATACAGTATGAGGTGAGATGGTGAACTGACGTTGAACCGGGCAGTCAGCTGCTGCTGCTCCAATAAAGTATGAGGTGAGATGGTGAACTGACGTTGATCTGGGCAGTCAGCTGCTGCTGCTCCAATACAGTATGAGGTGAGACGGTGAACTGACGGTGAACCGGGCAGTCAGCTGCTGCTGCTCCAATACAGTATGAGGTGAGATGGTGAACTGACGTTGAACTGGGCAGTCAGTCATTCATTCTGTACTATGAGTCTGGTCTAACATTGTTACTGCACATTGTGGTGGAAATTCTAACCAATCAGGAAAGACTTTATCATTTCTTCAAACTATCAACCTTTATTTGATAAGAATTGCAATAATGTAGCTGGTCAGCCCTACACTCTGAGGTGGAAGGCCGAGAGCTCGATGACACAAGGAGTTCAGAAGCCTTATATAGTCAAACTATCTTGTGCATATAGAAAACACGTGATCTTGGTATGTGTCCGTGTGTGGAGAACGAGACACAGACTAACTGTGAATTGGTCGTCTCATTCTGTAGCAACAGCTAGTTATTCTAGTTTTCCAGTGAGGTGTCAAAACAACAGGAAATCACTCTAGACACAGTTCCTCTGAAGTAGATCAACGATTCCCTGAATTTTGGCAAGCAAGCGCCTTTGGCCTGTCTGCCCAGAGGGTGTGTCTAGAACTAGTCTAGAGATAAATCAGATCCAGCCTGAACTGTGTGATGTAGTAGGGAGTTGTAGTTTCTCTAGAGATAAATCAGATCCAGACTGAACTGTGTGATGTAGTAGGGAGTTGTAGTTTCTCTAGAGATAAATCAGACCCAGACTGAACTGTGTGATGTAGTAGGGGGTTGTAGTTTCTCTAGAGATAAATCAGATCCAGACTGAACTGTGTGATGTAGTAGGGAGTTGTAGTTTCTCTAGAGATCAATCAGACCCAGACTGAACTGTGTGATGTAGTAGGGAGATGTAGTTTCCAACAGGCCAATATTCAACATAGTTTAGCTCATAAAACGTAATTAACTACAATGACCATAATCCATTGCGTGCCTACTTGTCTTGTCTAGCATTTCACTACAATAACATCTGACTGTGACCTATAACATTTGATTTATGAAGGTAATGTGTGTAAAATGTACTTTTCCCCACATCTCTTTATATTGCTTATGCATATTCGGTGGCCTGACTGCGTCAAAGGCCCATCCTGGTAGATCTGAACCTAATGCAGCTTGGAGTGATCGGATGACAGAAGTCACATTTAGGTGCCAGGTGTAACTGAGGCCATAGATGCATCATATCCATTACTTTGAGTGTTTTATATAATATAACTAAATGTGTTTCTTTCTGTGTTGCAGGGGCAGTCATGAAATAGAACAGCAAGGCCACAGAACATGACATAATAAGCAGAGCTGTGGGAGACCACCTCAAGCCCCTGGTAGAGCCGGGGGTGGTGTTTACCACTCCACCACACCTTCAGCAGGCAGGAAAAGTGATACTGTTTTTCATACTAAGATGGACCAAGAGTCTGTTGATTGGTCAGTCATTGGATTCATTTGTTGAAATCAAATCAAGCTTTATTTATACAGCACATTTCAGACATGGATGCAACACAATGGCTTCTCAGGAAAAAACAATGAAAATAAACAGGAATATTTAGTACACAAACATAAGAGGATAAAAAACAATAATACCAACTTAAAGACTAATGAGCATCCTAAGGAAATGCCATTGATTAAAATATAAAAATATCCAATCCAAAAATATAAGCTTGTTTTTTAAGATGGGCTCTGAAAGTCACTATGGGGTGTCCAATGAAAGTTGACTAGTAACAACAACTGGGACCTCAAAGACACCCACTAAATCTGCCCAAGAAGAGGCAAATTGATTGATTAAGATGTTAATATATTCAACCCAAAATATAACTTGTTTTTTAGGAGGGGCTCTGATAGACACTATGGAGGTGTCCAGTCATTATGGGGTGGCCAATGAAAGTTGACTAGTGTTAGGAATTTTGTTAATAAATAATTAAAACAATTTCTAGCTTTAGATAAAACTATAACTAATTGAACTCTGCACGCCTGGTGAAAAGAGATTTGTGTTGTGGGTCATAAAATAAGCAGAAAGGGTCGTTAAACTATGGTTGAACTGACCCAACTGGCCCTGAGGTGTTTAGATAAGGCTGTGGGTAACTTTTTAGGTCTTCCATTATCTTGAGTTGTCTGCTAAAGTGGTAATAAATTATAGTGAGCCTTCAGGAGAATAGATTATATTGTGTCATGTGTGTGCGCTGGGAAGTTGTAATGAACTTTTGAACCTGTTTTCTATTAGTCAGGACAAGGAGACTTATTCTGTAACCTATGACGTCATATATTGTATATAAACCTGTTGTTTATGATCAAATGGTAGCGTGCTCCGAGAGTAAACACTATTATCTAATTTTAATAAGACTGTATCCTGTCTAATTTATGTTAATAAGTATCTTACAAACAACAACTAGTAACAAGAACTGGGACATAAAAGACACCCACCATGAGACCCACTAAATTTGCCCAAGAAGAGGCAAACAAAAGAAAAACCCACAACAAACTTAAAGACAGAAAGTGGAGCAACTAAAGGTGTTGACTCTCCACATCTATCAAGACAACTGGAGCACTGGGCCAGACACTCTTAAATAGAACCTGGACCAGCTCAGGTGAAACACCTTCCCACTAACGAGATGGACAAGCCAGCACAGGTGTAACACATACAGACTAACGAGGTGACACCAATCAGTGCACCCTACATGCTAACGAGCTATACGTGCTGATATCCAACCTCAAAACATAAATGGAAAAACCAAAGACTGTAACACCTTCCCCCTTAAGACAACAAATATATCCTATATTTTTGTTGGACAACAGAAAACAATTTCCATTTCACATTATCAACTACAATGCTTCACCAATACAATATAAACATGGTGTCTACTGGCTGTCAACAATTAAAAACAAGAAAAAATATATAATTTTTTCCCACAAGCTTCTAGAACTCTCGTCCACTTGGAGCC
The DNA here is from genome assembly GCF_045679555.1 of Salvelinus alpinus. NCBI lineage: Eukaryota > Metazoa > Chordata > Actinopteri > Salmoniformes > Salmonidae > Salvelinus > Salvelinus alpinus. The sequence continues at coordinate 114,019,788 of NC_092087.1, read as the reverse complement.
CAAGCAAAACTCATCTCCAATACTCCGTGCAGTCAAAATAAATTGTGATCCATGGCAACTCACTGGCTAAACGCAAAACACAAATCTTTTTGACTGCCCACCCTTGAGATAATCAGCAACCAAGTTGTCCTTACCACACGGACATGTCTGATTTCAAGAGGAAACTCCTGCGATATCCGTAGTAACTTTCCACCTCACTGCGGAGCTTCTCTCTCTTTTCAGGGTTCACTCGATAGGCATGTTGTTGGATCGGGGCCCCCAATGTCATGCTCTAGTACATTTGGGTTAGCACATCTGAGAATGAATCCTGATATTCTAAAAGCAGGGCAACATTGTCAATATAATTGTACCAAACAATTGTCAGTTGGTTGCATGAATAAATATCATTACTAAATGCTACATGAAATGTAAATATGAAATATTTGATTGCATAGTCATATTTTCAACGTCTTTTCAATGACATTTTGCTAGGTGGGATAGCCCAATGTCAAAACAGAGTTTTAAAGTGTCAAAATCAATAACCAATTTGCAGAAACAGTTTGGGATAAATTGAAAACCTAAACATAACATGTGCTATTTACACAAACATCTGCCACAATAATCGTTTAAAAAAAAGCACCTTATAAATTGCACAAGCACCAAAAATGCTGCTGTTTTGACAAGTAATCACTGATCACTGATATCGATTAGGGGGAAATCAGGTTGTAGGTGCTGTTGAAACTGTCAACTAAAAAAACACATGGAAATGGGAGATATCTTTTATCTCACTGATTAGAGGACAACATGCAGAAGACAGTCAGCTACATTCTGGAGTGACGCATTTAAATTTAGGGGTCGCTAAACAAAGGAACGCAACACTTATTTGTCATCACTCATCGATATAATGCTAAAATCATTTGTGCGAGAGGAGGGAGATGAGGTTGCACGTCCTGTTAAAACTAACAGCTCAAAAACCACCCGAATCTGGGAATAATGTGTACATCCCTGGTTAGAGGACAATTTGTAGAAAACAGCTTGCTACATTTTGAAGTGTTGCATTTTTATTCAAGTGGGTCACCAACGTGGTAAGTTTAACAACTCTTTTTGTTACTGACTTTGTTAAATCACATAAATAGTACTCTTCCAATTCAGAGCCTGGTTTTTCCCCCTGAGGCTAATATCCATATCATGTTGAAATCAATAGAACAGGGGACAAACATTTAGGGTTCTACATTGTGACATCATTAAAATACTTCTTCTACATTGGTAAAAATATTCTACATTGTGACATCATTTCATTGATATCATGAAACAACCCCATGTATTTTATGATGTTTGATCAGATATCTTTTATCAGAGTATCTCTTCCCACATTGATTACAGCTATGCGGTTTCTCTCCTGTGTGTGTTCTCTGGTGTACAGTCAGTTCCCCAGATGTAACAAAACTCTTCCCACATTGACGGCAGCTATAAGGTTTCTCTCCTGTGTGTGTTCTCTGGTGTATCTTCAGTCCCCCAGATTGAACAAAACTCTTCCCACATTGAGAACAGCTAAAAGGTTTCTCTCCTGTGTGTATTCTCTGGTGAAGAGTCAGACTGCTAGACCCAGTAAAACTCTTCCCACATTCATCACAGCTATATGGGTTCTCTCCTGTGTGTGTTTTCTGGTGTGATATCAGGCTACTTAGCTTAGTAAAACTCTTCCCACATTGATCACGGATATAAGATTTCTCTCCTGTGTGTGTCCTCTGGTGTAATATCAGGCTGCTTGAATGAGTCAAACTCTTCCCACAATGAGTACAGCTATAACGTTTCTCTCCTGTGTGTGTTCTCTGGTGACGAGTCAGATTGCTCGACCTAGCAAAACTCTTCCCACATTCATCACAGCTGTATAGTTTCTCTCCCGTGTGTATTCTCCGGTGTGATATCAGGGTGCTTACGTGAGTAAAACTCTTCCCACATTGATCACAGCTATAAGGTTTCTCTCCTGTGTGTATTCTCTGGTGTGATATCAGGTTGCTTAGCTGAATAAAACTCTTCCCACATTGATCACAGCTATAAGATTTATCTCCTGTGTGTGTTCTCTGGTGCACTGTCAGCTCTCCAGATTGGCCAAAACTCTTCCCACAGTGATCACAGCTAAAAGGTTTATCTCCTGTGTGTATTCTCTGGTGTTGAGTCAGATGGTCAGATCGACTAAAACTCTTCCCACATTGATCACAGCTATAAGGTTTCTCTCCTGTGTGTGTTCTCTGGTGCACTGTCAGCTCTCCAGATCGGCCAAAACTCTTCCCACATTGATCACAGCTATAAGGTTTCTCTCCTGTGTGTATTCTCTGGTGTACAATAAGATGGCCAGATGTAGTAAAACTCTTCCCACATTGAACACAGCTATAAGGTTTCTCTCCTGTGTGTGTTCTCTGATGAATTTTAATGCCTGCTGAAGAGGTGAATCTCTTCCCACAGTCAGAGCGGTGAATTATCTTCCCTGTGGGTCTCTGCAGGTGTTTCTTGAGGAGTTCTGATCTGGAGAAACTCTTCTCTGCCTCTTCAGCATCATGAGGTTGTTGAGGCTCCCCAAAGGATCCACGATAGTCACGTCTCTCTCCTGTGTGAATGACAAAGTTAGACAGATGGTTAAAGGCCCACAACAGCAGAAATCCACTATAAAAGGTGATGCCAACAGCGTAGCCATGATGTTGTACAACAATTGACGCCTGTAATGAATGTAATGATTATTTGACATTTGTCTTAAAATGAGCAAGAATAGTTATATATTGTCTTGTTTTCACATTAGTAGTAACATCTAAGATTGTAGACTAGAAATAAGTTATTCATGTTGTTGAAACTCTAAGCAGTGTGCCAGACGACTTTTGGTCTCCAATATAGGCCCCTTTCTGTGTTTGCTAAAATTGTATGTAGTATATCTGGTAATGAGGAAACCGATAGTTATGGATGTAGTATATCTGCCTGGAGCAAAAATGGTGAGCAAAGCTTTTAGTTTTTCACAATGTATTCTGAATGTGAATGGGGGAAAACTCAGGGGAGTAACCTCTATTTCCAGGTTGATTATGAGTACATTTCCCACTACTTTGGATTATAATTGTACGGCTCGTTTGAATGTCCTGCTTAATATAAATGTTTGCTACAGTATTAAGAATTATGTGTAATTATTGAAGAACCGCGTTAATGACAGTATACATTTGGGTGTTGATAATAAAGTTAAGATTTCTTTGTATTTCACCTTTATTTAACCAGGTAGGCCAGTCGAGAACAAGTTCTCATTTACAACTGCGACCTGGCCAAGATAAAGCAAAGCAGTGCAACAAAAAAACAACAGAGTTACATACACTTGGGATAAACAAACGTACAGTCAATAACACAATAGAAAGTCTATATACAGTGTGTGCAAATGGAGTAAGGAGGTAAGGCAATAAATAGGCCATAGTAGAGAAGTAATTACAAATTAACACTGGAGTGATAGATGTGCAGATGATGATGTGCAAGTAGAAATACTGGTGTGCAAAAGAGCAAAACAAGTTTAAAAAAACATGGGGATGAGGTAGGTAGTTGGATGGGCTATTTACAGATGGGCTGTGTACAGCTGCAGCGATCGGTAAGCTGCTCAGATAGCTGATGCTTAAAGTTAGTGAGGGAGAGTCTCCAGCTTCAGTGATTTTTGCAAATCGTTCCAGTCATTGGCAGCAGAGAACTGGAAGGAAAGGCGGCCAAAATAGGTGTTGGCTTTGGGGATGACCAGTGAGATATACTTCCTGGAGCACGTGCTACGGGTGGGTGTTGCTATGGTGACCAGTGAGCTGAGTTAAGGCGGGGCTTTACCTAGCAAAGACTTATAGATGACCTGGAGCCAGTGGGTTTGGAGACGAATATGTAGCGAGGGCCAGCCGACGAGAGCAGTGGTATATGGGGCTTTGGTGACAAAACGGATGGCACTGTGATAGACTGCATCCAGTTTGCTGTGTAGAGTGTTGGAGGCTATTTTGAAAATTACATCACCGAAGTCAAGGATCGGTAGGATAGTCAGTTTTACGAGGGTATGTTTGGCAGTGTGAGTGAAGGAGGCTTTGTTGCGAAATAGGAAGCCAAATCTAGATTTAATTTTGGAAATGCTTAATATTAGTCTGGAAGGAGAGTTTACAGTCTAGCAAGACACCTAGGTATTTATAGTTGTCCACATATTCTAAGTCAGAACCGTCCAGAGTAGTCATGCTGGACGGGCGGGTACGGGCAGCGATCGGTTGAAGGGCATACATTTAGTTTTACTAGCGTTTAAGAGCAGTTGGAGGCCACGGAAGGAGTGTTGTATGGCATTGAAGCTCGTTTGGAGGTTTGTTAACCTTTATGGGATAGGGGGCAGCATTTTCACTTTTGGATGAATAGCGTGCCCAGAGTGAACTGCCTCCTACTCTGTCCCAGATGCTAATATATGCATATTATTATTAGTATTGGATAGAAAACACTCATATGTCCAAATAGCCACTTGTTGTTAGCGTGTTCAGCCCAGTAATCCATCTTCATGAGACGCAGGCACATCGTCCAGACAAAAACTCGAGAAGTTCCGTTACAGTCCTTTAGAAACATGTAAAACGATGTATGGAATCAATCTTTAGGATGTTTTTAACCTTTAGGGGCCACGGGTGCCGCTAGCGGCACTCCTCCCACATTCCACTGAAAAGGCAGAGCGGCAAATTAAAAAAAAACATTTTTTAAAAATATTTAACTTTCACACATTAACAAGTCCAATACAGCATATGAAAAGGTACACATCTTGTGAATCAAGCCAACATGTCCGATTTTTAAAATGTTTTACAGGGAAGACAAAATATGTAAATCTATTACACCACTTTTCTACCTCCATCAGTGTTTTACTCCATCACCAGCTATCACTAATTCGACCAAATAAAGATATATATATAGCCACTAACCAAGAAACAACTTCATAAGATGACAGTCTGATAACATATTTATTGTATAGCATATGTTTGTTTTTTTAAATGTGCATATTTATGGTATAAATCATAAATTACATTTCAGCTACAATCAGAAATTGCACCGAAAGCAGCCATAACATTTACAGACACCAACGTCAAATAACTAATTACTCATCATAAAACATATCTGAGAAATACATACTGTGCAGCAATTGAAAGACAGGATTCTTGTGATTCCAGACAATATTTCAGATTTATTAAATGTTTTATAGCGAAAACAAAATGTAGCGCTAAATTAGCATAGCCACGCCAGCCAGAACCAGCTGGGCGCCCACGACCAGTTCACATGCACACCGATATATGAAAAAGCATTATAAATTGGATCTTACTTTTGCTGAAATTTCATCAGAATGTTGATCAAGATGTCCTTAGTCCAGATGAGTCGTTCATTACATTCAGAATGGTACCTTTCCCACTTCATTTAGCATGGGTACTAGTCGCGTGGCACGGATCTCTCCAAGTAAACAAAGTCACACGACGGAACACGACAAAACTCCCTAAAAAATTCAAATAATCTGATTAAACTATATTGAAAAAACATACATTACGATGATATGGTCTCATTTATCAAATCAAATCCGAGCCGGAGATAGTTGACATCCGAAACGGCAGCAAAACAAAACACAATCTCTCTTCAAAGTCGCACACTTCAGACTTCCGGAAATGGACGGTCACGTCAAAGAAATAGGTCTTATTTCACGTCAGAACAAGATAAACACAAAATTTCTCCTCTGACGTCCTCTTGACACCCAGAGGAAGGCGTGTGAGGTGTGTTTCGGGTCATAGGTGGCATGACCATGTATAGGCAGAGCGTTGAAGCGAGCATAGACATCTTGCATTCTACTTCCTGCTCAGGGAAAGTGCTGCCAAATGACTTGTGTTCAACTCAGAGAAAAAATTCAAACGTTTTTAGAAACTAGAGGTTGTTTTCTATCCAATGGTACTAAAAATATGCATATTGTACTAGCAAGAATTGAGTACGAGGCCGTTTAAAAATCATACGATTTTCAGCAAAAGTGAAAATATCACCCCTTGTCCCCAACAGGTTAACTTCTTGGTGACAGGAGGGCAGTATTGAGTAGCTTGGATGAATAAGGTGCCCAGAGTAAACTGCCTGCTACTCTGTCCCAGATGCTAATATATGCATATTATTACTAGTATTGGATAGAAAACACTCTGAAGTTTCTAAAACTGTTTGAATGATGTCTGTGAGTATAACAGAACTCATATGGCAGGCAAAAACCTGAGACAAATCCAACCAGGAAGTGGGAAATCTGAGGTTTGTAGTTTTTTAAAGCTTGGCTTACCGAATACACATTGAGATATGGATAAAGTTGCACTTCCTACGGCTTCCACTAGATGTCAACCGTCTTTAGAAACTTGAATGAGGCTTCTACTATAAAGGAGGGGCTCATGAGACCTCTTTGAGTCAGTGGTCTGGCAGAGTGCCTTGGTCTCATGACGCGCACTCCCGACAGAGTTACCTCTAGTTCCAGTGCTTTTCTTCAGACAAAGGAATTCTCCGGTTGGAACATTATTGATGTTTTATGTTAAGTGTCCAAAGTGTCCAAAGAAAGGCCAGATGTATACAGAATGGTGTCGTCTGCATAAAGGTGGATCAAGGAATCACCCGCAGCAAGAGCAACATCGTTGGTATATACAGAGAAAAGAGTTAGCCCGAGAATTGAACCCTGTGGTACCCCCATAGAGACTGCCAGAAGTCCATACAACAGGCCCTCCGATTTGACACACTGAACTCTATCTGAGAAGTAGTTGGTGAACCAGGCGAGTCAGTCATTTGAGAAACCAAGGCTATTGAGTCTGCCGATAAGAATACGGTGATTGACAGAGTCGAAAGCCTTGGCCAGGTTGATGAAGACAGTGACAGAGTACTGTCTTTTATTGATGGCGGTTATGATATTGTTTAGTACCTTGAGTGTGGATGAGGTGCACCCGTGACCAGCTCGGAAACCGGATTGCACAGCGGAGAAGGTACGGACAGATTCGAAATGGTCAGTGATCTGTTTGTTAACTTGGCTTTCGGAGACTTTAGAAAGGAAGGACAGGATGGATATAGGTATGTAACAGTTTGGGTATAGAGTGTCACCCCCTTTGAAGAGGTTGAACAGACTAGTAATCAGGGTTGCAACAAAGGCGGCGGATAATTTTAGAAAGAGGGTCCAGATTGTCTAGCCCAACTGATTTGTATGGGTCCAGGTTTTACAGCTCTTTCAGAACATCAGCTATCTGGATTTGGGTGAAGGAGAAGGAGAAGCTGGGGAGGCTTGGGCAAGTAGCTGCGGGGGAGCTGTTGGCTGGGGTTGGGGTAGCCAGGAGGAAAGCATGGCCAGCCGTAGAGAAATGCTTATTGAAATTATCGATTATCGTGGATTTATCGGTGGTGACAGTGTTTCCTAGCCTCAGTGCAGTGGGCAGCTGGGAGGAGGTGCTCTTATTCTCCATGGACTTTACAGTGTCCCAGAACTTTTTGGACTGACTGTGTGTATTGGTTCCTGACTTCTCTGAAAAGTTGCATATCGCGGGGACTATTTGATGCTAGTGCAGTACGCACTATGTTTTTGTGCTGGTTTTTGTGCAGTCAGGGCAGTCAGGTCTGGGCAGTCAGGTCTGGAGTGAACCAAGGGCTATATCTGTTCTTAGTTCTACATTTTTTGAAAGGGGCATGCTCATTTAAGGTGGTGAGGAAATCACTTTTAAAGAACAACCAGATATCCTCTACTGACGGGATGAGGTCAATATCCTTCCAGGATACCCGGGCCAGGTCGATTAGAAAGGCCTGCTCGCAGAAGTGTTTTAGGGAGCGTTTGACAGTGATGAGGGGTGGTCTTTTGACCGCGAACCCATAACGGATGCAGACAATGAGGCAGTGATCTTTGAGATCCTGATTGAAAACAGCAGAGGTGTATTTGGAGGGCAAGTTGGTCAGGATAATATCTATGAGGGTGCCCATGTTTACAGATTTAGGGTTGTACCTGGTGGGTTCCTTGATAATTTGTGTGAGATTGAGGGCATCTAGCTTGGATTGTAGGAAGGCCAGGGTGTTAAGCATATCCCAGTTTAGGTCACCTAACAGAACTAACTCTGAAGATAGATGGGGGGGCAATCAATTCACATATGGTGTCCAGGGCACAGCTGGGAGCTGAGGGGGGTCTACAACAGGCGGCAACAGTGAGAGACATTTCAGGAGAGATTCATTTTTTAAATTAGAAGCTCGAACTGTTTGGGCATAGACCTGGAAAGTATGAAAGAACTTTACAGGCCATCTCTGCAGTAGATTGCAACTCCTCCCCCTTTGGCAGTTCTATCTTGACGGAGAATGTTGTCGTTCGGGATGGACATTTCCGAATTTTTGATAGCCTTCCAAAGCCAGGATTCAGACACGGCAAGGACATCAAGGTTGGCGGAGTGTGCTAAAGCAGTGAGTAAAACAAACTTAGGGAGGAGGCTTCTGATGTTAACATGCATGAAACCAAGGCTTTTACGGTTACAGAAGTCAACAAATGAGGGTGCCTGGGGACACACAGGGCCTGGGTTTACCTCCACATCACCCGAGGAACAGAGGAGTAGGATGAGGGCACGGCTAAAGGCTATCAGAACTGGTTGTCTAGTGCGTTGGGAACAGAGAATAAAAGGAGCAGATTTCTGGGCGTGGTAGGATAGATTCAAGGCATAATGTACAGACAGGGATATGGTAGAGTGTTGGTACAGTAGAGGTAAACCTAGGCATTGAGTGACGATAAGAGAGGTTGCATCTCTGGAGGCACCAGTAATGCTAGGTGAGGTCACCGCACGTGTGGGAGGTGTGACAAAAGAGTTCTCTGAGGCATGTTGAGTGGGACTAGGGGCTCCGCAGTAAAATAAAACAATGATAACTAAACAACAGTATACAAGGCATATTGACATTAGAGAGACATAAAGCGAGGCATAAAGCAATCACAGGTGTTGATTGGGAGAGCTAGCTAAGACAACAACGGGTAAGACAACAGTTAATCAGCTAAGACAACAACAACACGTAAAATGGCAATGAATGGGCAGAGAGGGTCAGTTAACTACACACAGGGCCTGAGTTCGAGGCTGGGGCTGACAGATAAACAAAATGGAGAACCATGACTAATGAACAGTCCAGCAGGCATCAGTTATGAAGCAAAGTAATCATAGGGTCCAGTGAACAGCAATTTATGAACCAGGGAAGCCGCTAGGTAGTGATTACTACGCTAGCCGGGAGATGTGCCTGGCTCGAGGCTAACTGGTGCTAGCTTCGGGACAAGGGCGTCACCGACGTCTTGCAAAGGCCGGTTGAGGGCACATCTGACGGAATTGCGTCGGCAGACCAGTCGTGATGGATCGGCGGGGCTCTGTGTCGACAAAGGGTCCAGGCCAATTGGCAAAAGAGGTATTGTAGCTGGAGTAATTTTGCTAGCCGGGAGATGCACCTGGATCGAGGCTAACTGGTGCTAGCTTCGGTACAAGGGCGTTAGCCACTATACCCAATCCGGTGCAAAGGTCCAGAGCTCACGGCAGGAATCCGGTGATGTAGTGGCTTCTAGTCGTCTTCGTGAAGAGTCTGGGAGGCATCAGCTGTGTAGCCGAGTGATCATAGGGTCCACTGAGCAGGCCGGGAGATGAGCCTGGCTCAAGGCTAGCTTCGAGGCTGGGCCACTCGGTAGCAGCTAGCCAGCTGCGATTATCCGGTGTAATGGTCCAGAGCTTACGGCAGGAATACGGTGAGGTAGTGGAGAAAAACAGTCCGATATGCTCAGGGTTGATATCGCGTTGTGCAGACTGGCAGGTATTACCCAGGCTAAAGGCGGCTGGTGTCTGAGCTAAAAAAGGGAAAGGCCGCTAGCAGTGGCTAACAATGATTAATAGCTAGTAGCTAATTAGCTGGTTAGCTTCTGATGGAGGTTCTAGCTATAAGGTCTAAAAAATTGCAGATCCGTATCACATTGGGTGAGGCGGGTTTCCGAAAGGTATATGTAATTAAAAAATGGAAAAAGAGATTGAAATATATTGCAATATATACAAAAAAAGAAAACATTTGCAACAACAAACATGTCTTACTGCTACGCCATCTTGGATTACAAGATGTTAAAAACCATTGGATTTAGCAAACTGTGAAATTATTTAGTATTTCAGTACCTCGCTGGAAGCCCCGCCACAGGTGATGAGAGTGAGGCTTGGATTCATTCCTGTCATTCTTTAACTTCTTGAGGGCAGGGGGCAGCTTTTTCACTTTCGGGAAAAATAGCATGCCAAAATTCAACTGCTTGCTACTCATCCCCAGAATATAAGATATGCATATTATTAGTGGATTTGGATAGACAACACTCTGAAGTTTCTGAAATTGTTTGAATCATGTCTGTGAGAATAACAGAACTTATGTAGACCCTGAGAAAAACCCTGAGGACAAACCATTCAGAATTTGTATTTCTTTGATGTCACTGTCTTTTCAAATAGATTTTTTAGAGACACCAGATTTCTAATGGACTTGCTTGCAGTTCCTACCGCTTCCACTGGATGTCACCAGTCCTTGGAAATCGGTTGAGGTTATTCCTTTGTGTAGTGAAGAAGTAGGGCTATCGTAAATGAGGGTCACATGAAGTAAATAATTTGAGAGAGTCACGTTATGAAAAAAGTTGCGTCAGATTGTTTTATTTTTGTATTGATCCCGTCCTCAAATTGATCGATTATTAACGTTTTAAAATATCTAACGTTGTATGACAAAAGCAGTCTGAAATGTTTTGGTAAATTTTACATGTAACTTTTGATATATTTTGTAGTGACTTGGCGAAAGTTGGAAGCTGTGTTTTTCTGGATGAAACGGTCCAAATAAATTGACATTTTGGATATATATCGACGGAATTAATCGAACAAAAGGACCATTTGTGATGTTTATGGGACATATTGGAGTGCCAACAAAAGAATGCTTGCAGTGGTGCTTGCAGTGTTGAAATATGCTACTCTGTTTGTTTACTGATGTGCTATCATCAGATAATAGCATCTTATGCTTTCGCCGAAAAGCCTTTTTGAAATCTGACATGTTGGCTGGATTCACAACGAGTGTAGCTTTAATTTGGTATCTTACATGTGTGATTTAATGAAAGTCTGATTTTTATATCATGTTATTTGAATATGGCGCGCTGTATTTTCCCTGGCTATTGGCCGGTGGGACGTTTGCCAGAGAAGTTAATACCGCTCTTCACCGACACAGGAAAGGGCGGGGACAAACAGGTGTTGTACCTCGTTTCCCTCCTTCAGGGAAGTGATATTATAATCAAAGTTACACTCCCTTTCAGTCATTCAACTTCGGAAAAACATATTATGGGGAAATAAAATCATTCCCCAAAGGATACTAAATGAAACGTTCCCTGGCAGACCACCCAGACCTGACCCTACAAGATGCGTCAGTTGTCAATATATTCATTGTCTTTTGTTCGAAACACTCCTGTCAATGTTGAGTAAGGAAGCACACCTAATTACACATATAGAAGTAGGACTAGTCTACATGGCCTGCACACAAATGTAGGCCTATAAATGTGCCTATTTGGGGATGTCTGGTAGTATTTCTGATTGTCTTAACGCACCACCACTAATGAGTTGTGGAGCTTCTCAAACAAAATGATGCAGCTTCTCTAATTAATTTTTTCTTCACCTCAAACAGCAGGTAAACAAAGTCTTATTAGAATCCATTACGAATGACAATAGTTGCTCAAAGTATTTGTAAATTATTTCCAGCTCTCGCCCTTTCGATAACCACTCAGCATTAAAGGGAAAAATGTCATGCTCTGATCCAGTGGATATGTTATAAAATACCTGATTACTTCTTATCCCTTTCACAAATAGACGACAGATGTGTCTGTCCAGAACTCACTGGCGCGGGAAACTGAGGGCCCAGAATATTTTATACAACGTTGCAAGTTTCGGAGGACCCAGTTGATAGTTGATAGAATGTTTCAAGTTCGTTGTTGACAGGCCATGTGCAGCCAATGGGATTTATAGGATATTTATTTTTAAATCGGGATATTTTCTACCTGCAGGCTGCAAATGTTTTTGTTTGTTGGTTTCATGTAGGCTATTTTTACATAGTTGGCAATGGCAATAAAAGTTACTTTTAGATTTGTATAATTTTCATTTAGATAGAATGTAGATTAATCACAGATAATGATGTTGAGATAAAGACTATTATAATAATTATTACTATTATAAATGAAATGAAACTGTTCCAGTAAAATGTGAATATGAAAATCCTAACTGGCACCAGATTAGTAGAAATGGTCAGAGAAATTGGCACGAAATGGAAAAGGTTGCTGACTGCTGGTGTAGCCTATTACCAGAAACTATAGGAGCATAACGACTGCTGGTGTAGTCTATTACCAGAAACTATAGGAGCATAACGACTGCTGGTGTAGCATATTACCAGAAACTATAGGAGCATAACGACTGCTGGTGTAGCCTATTACCAGAAACTATAGGAGCAAAATGACTGCTGGTGTAGTCTATTACCAGAAACTATAGGAGCATAACGACTGCTGGTGTAGCCTATTACCAGAAACTATAGGAGCATAACGACTGCTGGTGTAGCCTATTACCAGAAACTATACGAGCATAACGACTGCAGGTGTAGTCTATTACCAGAAACTATAGGAGCATAACGACCGCTGGTGTAGCCTATTACCAGAATCTATAGGAGCATAACGACCGCTGGTGTAGCCTATGACCAGAAACTATAGGAGCATAACGACTGCTGGTGTAGCCTATGACCAGAAACTATAGGAGCATAACAACTGCTGGTGTAGCCTATGACCAGAAACTATAGGAGCATAACGACTGCTGGTGTAGCCTATTACCAGAAACTATAGGAGCATAACGACTGCTGGTGTAGCCTATTACCAGAAACTATAGGAGCATAACGACTGCTGGTGTAGCCTATGACCAGAAACTATAGGAGCATAACGACTGCTGGTGTAGCCTATTACCAGAAACTATAGGAGCATAACGACTGCTGGTGTAGCCTATTACCAGAAACTATAGGAGCATAACGACTGCTGGTGTAGCCTATTACCAGAAACTACAGGAGCATAACGACTGCTGGTGTAGCCTATTACCAGAAACTATAGGAGCATAACGACTGCTGGTGTAGTCTATTACCAGAAACTATAGGAGTATAACGACTGCTGGTGTAGCCTATTACCAGAAACTATAGGAGCATAACGACTGCTGGTGTAGCCTATTACCAGAAACTACAGGAGCATAACGACTGCTGGTGTAGCCTATTACCAGAAACTATAGGAGCATAACGACTGCTGGTGTAGTCTATTACCAGAAACTATAGGAGTATAACGACTGCTGGTGTAGCCTATTACCAGAAACTATAGGAGCATAACGACTGCTGGTGTAGCCTATTACCAGAAACTATAGGAGCATAACATCAGAATTTACGAAGGCCAGCAGCAGCGGGAGGAGTAGGCTAAAGAATACGTTTTTCTGGTGGTTAGGCTATCTTGTTTCAGAGGGGTGTCATCAGTAGCCCAGAATGACAAAGTGAAAACAGAAATACCTTATTTACTTAATTATTCAGACCCTTTGCTATCAGACTTCTTATTTTTTGGCTTTATGTAGGCTATTTTTTTTACATAGTTGGCAATAAAAGTTACTTTTAGATTTGTATAATTTCATTTAGATTTAGATGGAATGTAGATTAATCACAGAATGATTTTGAGATACTATTATCAATGAAATTAAACTGTTTCAGTAAAATGTGCAAATGAAAATCATAACTGGCACCAGATCAGTAGAAATGGTAAGATACATTTGCACTCCAAATGTAGGTTGCCGACTGCTTGTGTAGCCGATTACCAGCAACGTCAGAATGTATGAAGGACAGCAAGAGGTGGTGGTTCAGGAAGAGTTTATTCTCTTCTGGTTGGGCGATATTGATGTAATGGCATGAAAATAAACGCTGAATATTATACAATGATTTATCAACAGCTCTAACAATTTGACCCTCACAGGAAATCTTCACTGACAATTCTAGAATATACTATATAGCCTAGAAACCTGGTTAAACTATCTTTATGACATCATGGATGAATTCTGGAACATACTATATAGCCTAGAAACCTGGTTAAACTATCATTATGACATCATGGATGAATTCTAGAATATACTATATATCCTAGAAACCTGGTTAAACTATCATTATGACATCATGGATGAATTCTAGAATATACTATATATCCTAGAAACCTGGTTAAACTATCATTATGACATCATGGATGGCCAGTCCTTGTATTCATAGTGTAGTGAATTCAGGGGGTAGCCCTGGGCTGAACTCAAACCTGGGTCCAGCGACTGTCAAGCCAACACCTTATAACTGTTACACCAAGATGTCTGAACTTCTTGACGAGGTCGCTAGGTGTTGGATTACGGTTGCTACAATAGCTTTCTCTATGAATTTGAGAGTGGTTACATTTCTCCAGCCCCATCCCTCAGCTGTTTACCAAACCAAGTCTCTGGGCAGCCATTTTGTTGCTGTTTACATACTATGTTGTCCCTTTAAAAAAGCCACACAAGAATCAATCAACCAATAACAAAGCTGTAATTCCACCACTGTTTTGCTAATAAGATGATGGATGGGGGTGGAGAAATGTAACTACTTTCAAATTCATAGACAGACCTATGGATGCAAGGACGACCATCCATGATATCAACATTATAGTTTTAACCATGTTGAGGCTATACAGTGTTGATTTACATTGTTTCTAAACATTGGAGTAAAAAAAGCTTATTCTGGGTACTAATTTACATTTACATTTTAAGTCATTTAGCAGACGCTCTTATCCAGAGCGACTTACAAATTGGAAAGTTCATACATATTCATCCTGGTCCCCCCGTGGGAATTGAACCCACAACCCTGGCGTTGCAAGCGCCATGCTCTACCAACTGAGCCACACGGGACCAGACGTCATTGATACAACAGTTGAAGTAAGCTCATGAGGCATGTGTTGTGTTCTTCAAGAATCAATGGCTATAAATAAATAATTTAAAAATCAAAATATGGGATGTAGTAATTGCAGATTTCCCCTTTAACACCACACATCCTTCCAGTTCTCTGCTGCCAGTGACTGGAACGAATTTCAAAAATCGCTGAAGCTGGAGACTTATATTTCCCTCACCAACTTTAAACATCAGCTATCTGAGCAGCTAACCGATCGCTGCAGCTGTACATAGTCCTCTGTAAATAGCCCGCCCAATCTACCTACCTCATCCCCAAACTGTTTTTATTTACTTTTCTGCTCTTTTGCACACCAGTATCTCTACTTGCACATGATCATCTGCTCATTTATCACTCCAGTGTTAATCTGCTAAATTGTAATTCTTCGCTACTATGGCCTATTTATTGCCTACCTCCTCATGCCTTTTGCACACACTATATATAGACTTTCTTTTTTTCTACTGTCATTGACTTGCTTATTGTGTTATTGGCTTGTTTATTGTATGTTATTCCATGTGTAACTCTGTGTTGTTGTCTGTGTCACACTGCTTTGCTTTATCTTGGCCAGGTCGCAGTTGTAAATGTGAACTTGTTCTCAACTGGCCTACCTGGTTAAACTATCATTATGACATCATGGTCACCTGGTTAAACTATCATTATGACATCATGACATCATGGTCACCTGGTTAAACTATCATTATGACATCATGGTCACCTGGTTAAACTATCATTATGTCATCATGGTCACCTGGTTAAACTATCATTATGACATCATGGTCACCTGGTTAAATAAAAGTTATATAAAAAAACATCAGTTCAACAACTGCAGAGTTTGTTCCTCTGTTTTTAAGACAGTACTTACTAGTGTTAATCAGGGAACGGTCTCTCAAAACCATCTTATGGCTAAGTTCATCCTTAGAACCATTGGATGCCTTAAGATGCATTTGGGAAACCGGGCCCTGATATCCAGGTTCCTCTTCCTCCTCCTTTTTCGATGTGACAGTCATCTCCCTCTCCTCCTCTTTCACCCCAAAAGCTGCATCCTCCTCTTTCTCTTTCTCCTCTTCTTTTACTGTAAAATCCTCCTCCTCTTTCACTCTGAACGCGTCTTCCTCTTCTTTCACTGTAACGTCTTTCTCTTCTTTTTTCAAGGTAACAGCATCATCCTCTAATTCTTGTTTTACTGTGATATTCTCCTCTTCCTCCTCCTCTTTCACCAGAGCTTCTTTCTCCGCCCAGCAGTCCTCCTCTTCATTAACAAGAGAATAGCTTAGTGACCTCATGGTTGGAGATGTTAGCTAGCTAGGCTAATGTTAACTTAACCAGCCCGCTAGATGAATAAAAACAATACCGTTAATATGAAAATTATGAAATTAAAAGGGATAACTAACTAGACGACAGAAGTGGGTTTAAAATACAGTGGCCAATATACACTAAAGCGTCTAAAGAGCTTTATGGGTTCGGCTATTTTGTCTAGCAAGCTACCGAGGTGGCTGACTGACTGTTGATGCTGTTGAAAGAAGCGTTCCGTCCACTAGATTATACGTCACAGTAGCAGCATTGCCTTAAAGTCGCAGACCTCATCTGCTGACTGGAGTGGGCAACGCAGTTGAGTAAAATGTAAATTAAATTTTCAGACAAAAGGTAGGTAGGAATCAGGGACGTAGCTAGTCCTAAAATATTAATTAGCCCCCCCCTAAATAATTCAATATCAGTCAATATATTTTTTCTGTGATTTCTTATTTTCGTCAACCGTTCCATCGCATCTTAAACGTCTTACCGGGCCGGCACTAGGACCGGGGGAGGCTGCTGCTGCGCTAGTGACTGTTAGACTTCCTTCAGCAAATATATACTAGGAGAGAGGGGTACCCCTACACAGAACTGAACTGAATCAAAGATGGCGGACAGAAATACTCGGATGGAAGCAAATGTAAGGGATTATAACGTCATAACTAATCATTCCAAAAACATGTACAGTTGACAGGAATGTTAGTTAATGTAGAGACAAACGATTATGCATTTTTTAAATCATAGTTCATTTACGAAAATCGTGATTTAGCCAGCTAGCTGACTAGCTTTATGGGTGTTGTGACATGAGTATGAAATTGTAATTCTGGTTGTTTTAGGAACTCCTGAAACAACCAGCAAACCAGGCTGTCGTTTTGGGAAACAGTGGATGTAAAGAATCTAGCTAGTTGAAGAATTTACTGCAAATTGAATGTACAATTTTGTAAGCTTGCCTTGCTGATATTTACCATGCAGATAGATGAAATCACGTAGCTAGCTATGTTCTTGCTTATTGTGCAGTGGATGATTAAAATCCCTCTATGCCCATGGATGTGTAGCTAGCTATCTAGCCGATCTGTGTATGGACCCAACCGTTTGGTATACATATTAGTTCAGAACCTAGCTATGAACCTCAGCTATCACAGCCAGTTGTATCAACTTCAAAACAGCCTGAATGACATTAATGAAGCCTATGGATTGAGTAGAATATAATATCATGTTGTGCCAAGGATGCAAGTCATATATACATGTAGTTATTACCATGCATGAGATCCCCACATTGTAGCCTGTACATTTAATATATTCACTGATCATGTACTGTACCTTGGCAAATAAATGTGCAGTTTAGGTATGAATGTCTTTGAGATGATTATTCAGTCATATCCAATACCAGGAGTATCAAATTCCAGTCTTTGAATGACACTGTGTCTTCATGTATGTATTACAATTATACACTTCAACAGTGTTTACCAATCTTGGTCCTGGGACATCAATGGTTACACATTGTAACTAATAAACTAGAAACAGGATTTAACTAGTTAATTCATATATACAGAAATATAATGTTAAAAAACAGTACACTACACTTCCTATGCATCATGTAAATACTCCAACACCGGTTCATCTCAACATCTAATGCCCTTCATCTGCATTGATCTGATAAACACAGGATAGGTGGAGTATTTCATCACATTACACTTCATTTCAACCAGTAGAGAATGTGAAACGCTTTATTGAAAAGCTCATTATCCAAGTGTTATAAATACAAGTTCAATCTGTACTTCAATGCACATCTGTTGTGCATTATGAAAGAGGAGGTGAGAGAGGTGTAAAAGACAAAGGGAAAGAGGTAAGCACATAGGAGCAGGGAAGGCAGCACATGATTAATGAATCACAGTGCTACATAAATATTCTCTCAGTTCATCACAATTACATAATAGTGTCTCTAGTCGGCCTAAAGGTTATCTTAAAAGCAGGTGAGGTGGCGATGATGGGACTGGGGGTTGGCATCCTCTCACATCAAAAAATATCTGCAGACGAGAGACAGATGGAGAGAGAGAGCATGTTTAAGCCTTGTGTTTTAATTTTTTTATTCTAACATTGTTAGTCATCAATCAGGAGGTGAAATGCAAAACTGACCTTGGATCATTAACTCTGGGACTACTGCATCTATCTGTATTTCAATGTAAAGCATCTCTTTAATAATACTTCCTGTATAATATAAACTGACCTGGGATCATTAACTCTGGGACTACTGCATCTATCTGTATTTCAATGTAAAGCATCTCTTTCATAATACTTCCTGTTGTCCTGACCAAGTGACCTCTCACCTCTGATCATGCTGTGCCCTCTATGTAGCCAGTTCAGATGCTGTAGGGGTTCACCGACACAGCTGATATAACCTAGAGGATTCAGGGAGAAGGGGAGAGAGGGATGAAGTGAAGGAGAGAGACTGTTATTGAGAAAAGAAGGTAGTTAAAGCCACAGTGTTCAACAGGAATCTGTGTGTGGCCTCACCTGATGTCCACACCACACTAAGTGGCTGCAGAGTACTTTATGCTGAAAAACATGAACGGACACACAAGGACAAACAATATAGCGTAGTTATAGAAATAATGAAGTGTCTTACTAATCTCCATGGTTGGCCCTCTTGCCTATTCTTTGAAGGTGGAAGGAGCCACAGTTATACACCTGAGCCTGCTTACTGCACAACACAATCCATCAATCAGATTGATACATGAGTGTGTAGGTGTGGGTTATAGGGTGTCTAATTGTTCTACATTTCTTCAATATGGGTGATTTAAAACAGCCTGTTTTGTTTTTGCACAGACATCACACCCTTACCTAAACAGCACCCTCACATGAGAAGTAGAAATCAAAGGGAGAGAAACTGTGAATTGAATATCTGCAGTTGACATAGCTAAGTAAATGGAAGAATACTCTTATTGCAATGTGGATGGCTCTTAAAAGAGCCTTTGGTTGTGCATAGTGTAGTCTATGGTGTTGCCAGGGAACAGCACCCTCTTAAAAGAGCCTTTGGTTGTGCATAGTGTAGTCTATGGTGTTGCCAGGGAACAGCACCCTCTTAAAAGAGCCTTTGGTTGTGCATAGTGTAGTCTATGGTGTTGCCAGGGAACAGCACCCTCTTAAAAGAGCCTTTGGTTGTGCATAGTGTAGTCTATGGTGTTGCCAGGGTACAGCACCCTCTTAAAAGAGCCTTTGGTTGAGCATAGTGTAGTCTATGGTGTTGCCAGGGAACAGCACCCTCTTTGAAGAAGTAGGAGGTGAAGATCTCCTGCACACGGATTGCCTCTCTTGCTGCGTTGTTGGACACCGTCCTTGAAACATCCTGCAGAGCAGCAGACTCCTCCTCTGGGACACGGCGGCGAGCTGCAGATCCCCTCCTGGTCCTCGTGTCCATCCTCATGAAGTTACGCAGGACACAGGTAGCCTTCACACATCTGAATTCCTCCAGGAGGCAGTCCCAGATGACCCTGGTCACCCAACCTTGCAGTGCCCTACACGGTAACTGTAGGCAATCGTTTTGAAGGAATCTCCAGTTACAAGGTATCTGTAGGAATACGGAAGACAATGTCATTATTAGACTGTTACATCACCAGGTCATTGTGGATTACAAAAGTATAATATCCCTGATAACAAATCATGATAACATTGGATTGATAGATGCATGGGCACACATATGTACATGTGTAGCATGTGACAATAACAGGATCATATCAAGGATGGCATCACAAATGAATACATAAATACCTCTTGAAGCTTGATGATGAGTTGATCATTTGAATCAGCTGTGCAGTGCTGAGGCAAAAACAACAATGTGCCTCTTTGAGTCCCCAGGACTGAGAACCACTGCTCTTCATTGGGACCTCTTCATATGTAGACTGGCTTTCATAGAGCTCTTTATATACAGTCTTTGGAGTTGGCTAGATAGCTAGCTAACCAACTATATTTGAGTTAGCCTGCACTGTAGCTAGTTAGCTAATAATAGATAGATTTTGAAAATGTAAAGAAAAACTATTTACTTACTTGAAGAGGTTCTCCCAGCCATGTGGACAACTGGAAACAGGGCAGCAAAGTTTGTCCCCAGAGCGTTTTAGAGGATATTACTATTGAACTATGAACCCATTTAATAACCAGACCTTCATACAAACTTGCTCTGCTGAATTCTTGACGGAGTCACAACGGGCGGCCTAAGCGGCACACAGCAGTTTACCGCTATTTATCTAGTGTACATTCACCCTCAGTCACCTTGTCCTAGAGAGATTTACATGGTTATCAAAACGTCACACCAGGGTGAGCCTAAACAAAACACAGCCCTGTGGTGAAAATGAATGGTGGAAAAACGATGTGAACCATTTCCCTGTTTGACCTCTAGTTGTTATGGATATTGTGACTCTACAGCGCCCCACAGTGGACGGGTTACAATATGTTACATTGATAAAGCAGACTTTATTTAACCTCCATGACATCTTGTTTTTACATGACGTTGTAGATTGCAGCGGTATATAGTATGTATTTAGGATGTTTTCAGTGTGTTTTTAACCCTTTCAGACAATGGATTAATTGCAATTTAAAAAAAACAGTACACTAACATTACACTAAGTAAACTCAATTTTGACAGTCCAAACAAAAACACAAATTCTCTGTCAGAAACACAAGTCAGAACACAGCCTCTCTATTCTCTCATGTGCTTTCAGGTCCTCTGACTGGGAAAATGTCTTTCCACAATGAGAGCAGTGGTATGTCTTCTCCTCCTGTGTATTTGTATGTATTCTTTCATGCTCTTTCAGGTACCTTAACCGGGTAAATCTCTTTCCACACTGGGAGCAGTGGTGCATCTTTTTTCCTGTGTGTGTCCTCTGATGCTGGTTCAGGTTTCCTAACTGGACAAAATTATTTCCACAATGGGAACATTGGTACGGCTTTTCTCCTGTGTGTATTCTCTCATGCCTTTCCACGCTCCCTAACCACCTAAAACTCTTTCCACACAAGGAGCAGTTGTAAGGCTTCTCTTCTTTGTGTATTCTCTTATGTGTTTTCAGGCTCCCTAACTGAGTAAAACTCAGGGTGGACGTCTCAGGGTCTGGTTTCCCGGAAGGACTCTTCCTGCTGTCCAAAGGAGAGTCTGGTGTCTCTCCTGTCAAAGACAAACATATTATTTAATTTAACAGAGACCTGAATGGATCCTCGACATGATAAAACTTCCTATGACGTTTAATCTAGAATAGATCCCTCAATAACCTGAAGTCAGTTTTCACAAGTATTATTAAACCGACTTCAAAATGCAGGTCTCTGTGTGCTTCTTAGGATGTCCAGGCAGGTGATTCACTTCTAACTTAAGTCTTGCAGGTGTTTACATGGTTTGACACATCAGGGGTCTAACCGAAGTCTTGCAGGTGTTTACATGGTTTGACACATCTGCCAGGTGATTCACTTCTAACTTAAGTCTTGCAGGTGTTGACATGGTTTGACACATCTGCCAGGTGATTCACTTCTAACCGAAGTCTTGCAGGTGTTTACATGGTTTGACACATCTCCCAGGTGATTTAAAATCTAATTTCAGTACCAGTGTATAAAATATATATTTTTCACCAATGTCATGAAATCCAATTGCAACTCCTCTACGGACTCGGGGGAGAGGCGAAGGTCGAGAGCCATGCGTCCTCCGAAACACGACCCTGCCAAGCCGCACTGCACATCTTGACACACTGCTCGCTTAACCTGGAAGTGATACTGCCTGGATTAGAACCATAAAATGATGCAGCTGATGATCATTAGATTAGAACCAGGGACTGTAGTTACGCCTCTAGTTTCGCCAATGACAAGCATACCCATTACATGATGCAGCCACCACCATGCTTGAAAATATGTAGTCAGTGATGTGTTGAATTTGCCCCAAACATAACGCTTTTGTATTCAGGATATAAAGTTAATTTCTTTCCCACATTGTTTTTCAGTATTACTTTAGTGCCTCATTGCAAACAGAATGCATGTTTTGGAATATTTGTATTCTATACAGGCTTCCATCTTTTCACTCTGTCATTTAGGTTAGTATTGTGGAGTAACTACAATGTTGTTGATCCATCCTCAGTTTTCTCCTATCACAACCATTAAACACTAACTATTTTAAAGTCACCATTGGCCTCATCGTGAAATCCCTGAGCGGTTTCCTTCCTCTCCAGCAACTGAATTAGTGACTGGGTATATTGATACACCATCTAAAGTGTAATTAATAACTTCACCATGCTCAAAGGGATATTCAATGTCTGCTTTTTTTTACCCATTTACCAATAGGTGCATTTCTTTGCGAGGCATTGGAAAACCTCCCTTGTCTTTGTGGTTGAATCTGTGTTTGAAATTCACTGCTCGACTGAGGGACATTACAGATAATTGTATGTGTGGGGTACAGAGATGAAGTAGTCGTTCAGACATCATGTTAAACACTATTATTGCACACAGAGTGAGTCCCTGCAACTTATTATGTGACTTGTTAAGCAAAATCTTTACTCCTGAACTTATTTAGGCTTTTAATTACATTTGTAAACAGTTCCAAAAACATAATTCCACTTTGACATTATGGGGTATTGAATCCATTTAACCCCAGTATCTCTACTTACACATTCATCTTCTGCTATTCACATTCACATTCCCTACCATTCCAGTGTTTAATTGCTATATTGTAATTACTTCGCCACCATGGTCTATTTATTGCCTAACCTCTCTTATCCTACCTTATTTGCACATGCTGTATATAGATTTTCCTACTGTATAATTGATTGTATGTTTGTCTATTCCATGTGTAACTCTGTGTTGTTGTATGTCTCATTGCAAATGAGAACTTCTTCTCAACTAGTCTACCTGGTTAAATAAAGGTTAAATAAAAATACATTTTAAATTCAGGGTGTAACACAACAACATGTGGGACCAGTCAAGGGGGGTGAATACTTTCTGAAGTCTCTGTATTTATAAAACTCCCCCCACCCAGCAATCTAATAGCATCAGTAAAATCTGTTGAAATAAAACCACAGATAAATATACCTAACATAGTACAATCTAATAGCATCAGTCAAATCTGTTGAAATAAAACCACAGATAAATATACCTAACATAGTACATCTATTAAACAATACATCGGAATACATCAGAAATAGTTACACATTATAGATCCATTCATGGATGTACAGGTCTGTTGGATAAACCTCCAGAAATAGTTACACATTATAGAGATCCATTCCTGGATGTACAGGTCTGTTGGATAAACCTTCAGAAATGTCCGCTGCTGATTTCTTCCAGGTGTCCATAGCGGACACCCTGGTCCTGTGAATCCTGGCCGTGGACATATTCTCAGTCAGAAACATAAGTCAGAACACAGCCTCTCTATTCTCTCGTGTGTTTTCAGGTCCTCTGACTGGGAAAATGTCTTTCCACAATGAGAGCAGTGGTATGTTGTCTCCTCCTGTGTATTAGTATGTTGGAAAGGCTTCTCTCCTGTGTGTTTTCTCTCATGCTTTTTCAGAGTCCCTGACCACCTAAAACTCTTTCCACAGTGAGAACAGTGATAAGGCTCTTCTCCTGTGTGTATTCTCTCATGCGTTTTCAGACTCCTTGACCACCTAAAACTCTTTCCACAGTGAGAACAGTGATACGGCGTTTCTCCTGTGTGTATTCTCTCATGCGTTTTCAGGACCCATAACCACCTAAAACTCTTTCCACAGTGAGAACAGTGATAAGGCTTTCCTCCTGTGTGTTTTCTCTCATGCGTTTTCAGACTCCCTGACCACCTAAAACTCTTTCCACAGTGAGAACATTGATACGGCTTTTCTCCTGTGTGTTTTCTCTCATGCGTTTTCAGACTCCCTGACCACCTAAAACTCTTTCCACAGTGAGAACAGTGGTAGGGCTTTTCTCCTGTATGTATTCTCTCATGCGTTTTCAGGCTCCCTAACCACCTAAAACTCTTTCCACAGTGGGAGCAGTGGTGTTGGTTAGGCGTCTCTGGGTCTGTTTCCTCTGAGGAACTCTTCCCGCTGTCAGAGTCTGGTCTCTCTCCTGCCAAAAGACAAACAGATTATTTAGTTAAACAGAGAGACCTGAATGAAGCCTGTATTAAATAAAATTGTCTTCCTATGAGGTTTAATCTAGACTAGATCCCTCAATAACCTGAGGTCAGTCTTCACAACATTACATCATTAAAAATATACTTGGTGACGGTGAGATTTAAAAACAAATGATGTAGAGCTCGAAATCTAATTTCTCAGGGAATGTCATGATGTCATAATAAGAGCTCTATAATAATAGATAATGTCATGGTTACAGGCTGAGCAGAGCTCTATAATAATAGATAATGTCATGTTTATAGGCTGAACAGAGATGGTTGTTTGCCATTCTGTGAGACAATTAAGTTGTGATTTTGTGGTGGGGGGACTCTGATGGTATACACATGTTACAGTTAAGCAATAAGACCCGAGGAAGTGTGGTATATGGCCAATATAGCATGGTTAAAGACTGTCCTTAACCACGACGCAACGCAGAGTGCCTGGATACAGCCCTTAGCCGTGGTATATTGGCCATATATCACAAACCCCTGGGGTGGATTATTGCAATTATAAACTGGTTACCAACGTAATTAGAACAGTAAAAATACATGTTTTGTCATACCCATGGTATACGGCCTGATATACCACGGCTGTCAGCCAATCAGCATTCAGGGCTTTAATCACCCATTTTAAAATGTAGCTTTAACATTATATTATCACATAAATTCCTATAGTACAGAACAACATTTTCAAGTATAGAATTTCAGTAGCATGCTGCTTAAAAACCACACATTCATTAAAAACCTTTAGAGAATTAGAGCACGTTTTTAAGACAGTACTTACTGGTGGTAATCAGATCTCCTGACTCCTCTGTCAATATGACCGTTATCTCTCCCTCTTTCTCCTTCTTCACTCCAAAAACTGCATCCTCCTCTTTCTCTTCCTCCTCTTCTTTTACTGTAACATCCTCCTCCTCTTTCACTCTGAACGAGTCTTCCTCTTCCTTCACTGTAACGTCTTTCTCTTCTTCTTTCACTTGATTGATTAGTGAAGATGTGTAATGAATGAGAATTTAAACTTTACATCTAACGCTGCATTTAAGGCAATGTCATATTCATTCAGTCAAACAAACGCTCTGCAGCGTCTGGTTTAACAGTGATCTACGTTCTATGAAAGCTGCTGGGAGCAAACTGGAGAATAGCTAGAGGAAAACAACGCTAACTGTGCATCCCCAGGCCCTGGTATATCACCAGACTGCATACAAACCTAACTACATCCCCAGTCCCTGGTATATCACCAGACTGCATACAAACCTAACTGCATCCCCAGTCCCTGGTATATCACCAGACTGTACAAACCTAACTACATCACCAGGCCCTGGTATATCACCAGACTGCATACAAACCTAACTGCATCCCCAGTCCCTGGTATATCACCAGACTGCATACAAACCTAACTGCATCCATAGTCCCTGGTATATCACCAGACTGCATACAAACCTAACTGCATCCCCAGTCCCTGGTATATCACCAGACTGCATACAAACCTAACTGCATCCATAGTCCCTGGTATATCACCAGACTGCATACAAACCTAACTGCATCCCCAGTCCCTGGTATATCACCAGACTGCATACAAACCTAACTGCATGCATAGGCCCTGGTATATCACCAGACTGCATACAAACCTAACTGCATGCATAGGCCCTGGTATATCACCAGACTGCATACAAACCTAACTGCATGTATAGGCCTTGGTATATCACCAGACTGCATACAAACCTAACTGCATGCATAGTCCCTGGTATATCACCAGACTACATACAAACCTAACTGCATGCCCAGTCCCTGGTATATCACCAGACTGCATACAAACCTAACTGCATCCATAGTCCCTGGTATATCACCAGACTGCATACAAACCTAGCTGCATCCCCAGTCCCTGGTATATCACCAGACTACATACAAACCTAACTGCATCCATAGTCCCTGGTATATCACCAGACTGCATACAAACCTAACTGCATCCATAGTCCCTGGTATATCACCAGACTGCATACAAACCTAACTGCATCCCCAGTCCCTGGTATATCACCAGACTACATACAAACCTAACTGCATCCCCTGTCCCTGGTATATCACCAGACTACATACAAACCTAACTGCATCACCAGTCCCTGGTATATCACCAGACTGTACAAACCTAACTGCATCCCCAGTCCCTGGTATATCACCAGACTGCATACAAACCTAACTGCATCCCCAGTCCCTGGTATATCACCAGACTGCATACAAACCTAACTGCATCCCCAGGCCCTGGTATATCACCAGACTGCATACAAACCTAACTGCATCCCCAGTCCCTGGTATATCACCAGACTACATACAAACCTAACTGCATCACCAGTCCCTGGTATATCACCAGACTGTACAAACCTAACTGCATCCCCAGGCCCTGGTATATCACCAGACTGCATACAAACCTAACTGCATCCCCAGTCCCTGGTATATCACCAGACTGTACAAACCTAACTGCATCCCCAGGCCCTGGTATATCACCAGACCGCATACAAACCTAACTGCATCCCCAGTCCCTGGTATATCACCAGACTGTACAAACCTAACTGCATCCCCAGGCCCTGGTATATCACCAGACTGCATACAAACCTAACTGCATCCCCAGTCCCTGGTATATCACCAGACTGCATACAAACCTAACTGCATCCCCAGTCCCTGGTATATCACCAGACTGCATACAAACCTAACTGCATCCCCAGTCCCTGGTATATCACCAGACTGCATACAAACCTAACTGCATGCCCAGGCCCTGGTATATCACCAGACTGCATACAAACCTAACTGCATGCCCAGTCCCTGGTATATCACCAGACTGCATACAAACCTAACTGCATGCATAGTCCCTGGTATATCACCAGACTGCATACAAACCTAACTGCATCCATAGTCCCTGGTATATCACCAGACTGCTGTGATGACCCTCCCACTCTGTCTGCAGAATTCTTTCTCTTTGCTCTTGTTTTCCTTAAAGGGATGTCGGTGGGCGGAGCCGGGAGGGTCTTCAGTGAAATAGGACACACCTGGGCTCGGGTGTGTCCCAGGATAAATGCACCTCTTCCCCAGTCATTGAGGAGACTCTCTCCATGCAGACACAGACAGATTTTGGTTGTTTGGGCTCGGGTGTGTCCCAGGATAAATGCACCTCTTCCCCAGTCATTGAGGAGACTCTCTCCATGCAGACACAGACAGATTTTGGTTGTTTGGGCTCGGGTGTGTCCCAGGATAAATGCACCTCTTCCCCAGTCATTGAGGAGACTCTCTCCATGCAGACACAGACAGATTGTGGTTGTTTGGGCTCGGGTGTGTCCCAGGATAAATGCACCTCTTCCCCAGTCATTGAGGAGACTCTCTCCATGCAGACACAGACAGATTTTGGTTGTTTGGGCTCGGGTGTGTCCCAGGATAAATGCACCTCTTCCCCAGTCATTGAGGAGACTCTCTCCATGCAGACACAGACAGATTTTGGTTGTTTGGGCTCGGGTGTGTCCCAGGATAAATGCACCTCTTCCCCAGTCGTTGTTAGTGAGCTGGAGCCCAACTAATGGAGACCAGTTAGAACCCAACTAACAAAACCCAACTAAAACATGACTGCAGAACAAAAGAGACATACAGAATGATGGCAGGGAAAATCCCCAACATCCAAAATAGATAGATTCCATGATGGTGAAACAAAGCTTCCTGAAGCATTGACTCTTTCCAGCCAATTGTGTCAAAAATAGGTTCATTACTCAAGGCTTTGAGCAACACAGAATTTAGAACAGCCAAATTATTATAGATGACGTCCCACACCGTAGCAGCATAGCCTTTATGTCATTATTATAGATGACATCCCACACACCGTAGCAGCATAGCCTTTATGTCATTATTATAGATGACATCCCACACCGTAGCACGTAGCAGCATAGCCTTTATGTCATTATTATAGATGACATCCCACACCATAGCAGCATAGCCTTTATGTCATTATTATAGATGACGTCCCACACCATAGCAGCATAGCCTTTATGTCATTATTATAGATGACGTCCCACACCGTAGCAGCATAGCCTTTATGTCATTATTATAGATGACATCCCACACCGTAGCAGCATAGCCTTTATGTCATTATTATAGATGACATCCCACACCGTAGCACGTAGCAGCATAGCCTTTATGTCATTATTATAGATGACATCCCACACCGTAGCAGCATAGCCTTTATGTCATTATTATAGATGACATCCCACACCATAGCAGCATAGCCTTTATGTCATTATTATAGATGACGTCCCACACCGTAGCAGCATAGCCTTAATGTCATTATTATAGATGACATCCCACACCGTAGCAGCATAGCCTTTATGTCATTATTATAGATGACATCCCACACCGTAGCAGCATAGCCTTTATGTCATTATTATAGATGACATCCCACACCGTAGCAGCATAGCCTTTATGTCATTATTATAGATGACATCCCACACCGTAGCACGTAGCAGCATAGCCTTAATGTAATTTACTAAACCACTGGCCGTGTTTGAGAGCATCAAATCCATGCTGCATTGTGGGTAAATGGTGACTGGCTGACTGATTTATAAATAATAATGAGTAGTTATTTATGATGTAAGGTGATTTGTAGATCAATCAGTTGCTTGCAATGTCGAACCAGCCCAATACCAAACCAATCAGGTGGTTGTTCGATGAAATGAATCTCCAGACGTCATTGATGACGTGCTGCTGATAAAGTGATACAGGCATCAACACAAAAAAAAGTTTACTACTTTCAATGCAGTGATTCAATTCAATTCAATTCAATTCAAACATAACATCCATATCGAAAAGTTGACAAAACAAAAAGGAGCAAGCAGGTTGATTTCCTCTGTCGTCTTGAGCCCACGGCAAGAAGGCACCAGAGCCTACCGTGCTAACGGGTTCCCACTAGATAACACAACCACACAGTTCATGAAAAGCATGAGGTGAAGCTTGAGCTAGATATCAACCTATCGAGCTAGTGTGACCTTCCTGGTCTCTCAAGTCAGTGAGTCAACACAGGAAGGAGCAATGGATGGATAGTTCATTTATTTCCAAAGCTGCAATGATGGGACACACACAGTATGGATGAATGATCAGTAGTGACGGGATATAAATAGCACTCTCACAGCAATTTTACATTAATCTGCACATTAATATACTAACAAAAAAACAATTGAAATGTCTATCAAAGTTATTGTGATCGTATAGTGGATTCCTAATGATTTCTAATTTACTATAATAAATGAAGCAATTGTTTACATGTGTCTCATATTCACTACATCAGAATAAACTGTCATCCATTTTACTAACAAAATATATCAAATTAACCTGGGCAATGACTCAATGTCCCCCTCTGGTGGCGAGGAAGTATAATACACCTAAACTAACAAAACCGGGCTGATAAACTGGCTGGTGTTCATGAATTTATAAAACATATACTCTATACATTTGTCATAAATGACCTGCATTGATGAGACACACAGTGTGGATGAATGATCAGTAGTCGACAGGGTAAAAATAGCACTCCTAAAGAAGATGCATTTTCCAGTTAGATACCAACTTGAAAGAGGGAACTTTAGCATAAAACCCACATGGAAACTGAGATTTGGCAAATAACATATAAAGAGAGGCTTATTTGACACCAAACCAACAACAGTAGTTACTAAAACATAAATTGCTAATGTATGATATAAAAGGTGGATTTTATGATGTAATGTCAACTTTATATATTTCTATCCCGGGACTATTCAATTTTGAACTCACCCACAGCAATTCTCCATAAATCTGCTGTGGATTACCCAGAATCCCGAAATAAATTAATACATATGTGATCATTCAAAAACATAACTGGTTGTGCGTATAGGGAACCAGATCGTGGACACAACTAAGTTACTAAGTCTTTAGCCACACTGTATTGTTACACTGGTGAGTAAAAACTTATGCTTCCTACACGAACTTTTTGTCTGAACATTATAATATATATTTTACTTCACACTAGCGTCATTGTCTTAAAGTCACACATCTCCATCGCAGTCAGAGGTTCAGACTGAGCGTTACCCACTCCAGTCAGCTGATGGCGGTGTGCGATTTTAAGGCAATTCTGTTAGTGTGACGTATAATCTAGTGGACGGAACGCAATGCTGTTAGTGTGACGTATAATCTAGTGGACGGAACGCTTCTTTCAGCAGCAGCAACAGTTAGTCAGACACCTCGGTAGCTTGCTAGACAAAATAGACGAACCCATAAAGCTCTTTAGACGCTATAGTGTATATTAGCCACTGTGTTTTAAACCCTCGTCTGTCGTCTAGTTAGTAAGTTATCCTATTTCATTTCATATTTACGGTGTTGTTGTTATTATTCAGCTGGCGGGCTGGTTAAGTTAGCATTAGCCTAGCTAGCTAACATCTCCGATCATGAGTTCACTGAATTACTCTCTTCCTGCTGAAGAAGAGACGGTCTGCTGGACGGAGAAAGAAGCTCTCATCAAAGAGGAGGAGGAAGAGAAGGATGTTACAATACAAAAACAAGTAGAGGGTGAGGCTGTTACAGGGAAAGAAGAAGAGAAAGACGTTACAGTGAAAGAAGAGGCGTTCAGAGTGAAAGAGGAGGAGGATTCAGTTTTTGAAGTGAAAGCAGAGGAGGGGGAGATTACGGTCTCATCGGAAGAAGAGGAGGAGGAAACTGGATATCTGGGCCCGATTTCCCAAACGCAATTTAAGGCATCCAGTGGTTCTAAAGATGAACTTAGCCATAAGATGGTTTTGAGAAACCGGGCCGTGATTACCACTGGTAAGTACTGTCTTAAATACAGAGGTACAAACTCTGCAGTTGTTGAACTGATGTTTGGTGTTAAAAGGGAAATCTGCAATTGCTACATCCATATTTTGACTTTAAATTATTTTTTTTTATAGCCATTGATTCTTGGAGAATATAACACATGCCTCATGAGCTTAGTTCAACTGTTGTACCCATCAGAATCCCAAATAAGCTTTTTTACTCCAATGTTTAGAAACAATGTAAATCAACACTGTATAGCCTCAACATGGTTAACTATAATGTTGATATCATGGATGGTCAGTCCTTTCATCCATAGGTCTGTCTATGAATTTGAGAGTAGTTAAATGTCTCCAGGCCCATCATAATCTTATTACCAAAACAGTTGTGGATTGAGAGCCTTGTTATTGTTTCAACTGCAGGTTGGTTGATTGATGTGTGGCTTTTTTCAAAGGGACAACCTAGTATTTAAACAGCAACAAAATGGCTGCCAAGAGACTTGGTTTGGTAAACAGCTGAGGGATGGGGCTGGAGAAATGTAACCACTCTCAAATTCATAGAGAAAGCTATTGTAGCAACCCTAACTCATTACCTAGCGACCTCGTCAAGAAGTTCAGACATCTTGGTGTAACAGTTATAAGGTGTTGGCTTGACAGTCGCTGGACCCAGGTTTGAGTTCAGCTCAGGGCTTCCCCACGAATTCACTACACTATGAATACAAGGACTGGCCATGCATGATGTCATAATGATAGTTTAACCAGGTTTCTAGGCTATATATTATATTCTAGAATTCCTCCATGATGTCATAATGATAGTTTAACCAGGTATCTAGGATATATAGTATATTCTAGAATTCATCCATGATGTCATAATGATAGTTTAACCAGGTTTCTAGGATATATAGTATATTCTAGAATTGCCAGTGAAGATTTCCTGTGGAGGCAAATTATTAGAGCTGTTGATAAGTCATTGTATAATATTCAGCCAATTTTTTTCATGCCTTTACACTAAAGGCAAGACATACCTAGATGCAATTACATTCATGAATTGGTTTGAAACCTTTGTTTTAAACCCTTCTCAAAGTTGGTGCCTTGACCGATTTGTAAAAAATGGTTTCTCATGAAATCTGTTTTTTTTATTTAATTTAAATGTAACCTTTATTTAACTAGGCAAGTCAGTTAAGAACAAATTCTTATTTACAATGACTGCCTACCCTGGACGATGCTGGGCCAATTGTGCGCCGCCCTATGGGACTCCCAATCACGGTCGGTTGTGATTCTGTAGTGGCGCCTCAAGCACTGAGATGCAGTGTCCGCTGCGCCACTCGGGAGCCCCAAAATCATGTTCTAGTGCTGTCCCCAACTAAAATACATCTTGGTCAACCAAGAGTCATCTGTTCTTTCTACCAATTGCCCAATGTGTTTTTATAAAATCAAATATACGTACTGAACTTGTCTGATGCTTTAAGCATTCTGTTTAATCTGATAATTAAGACACACAAATGACTCGAAGTCATAACTAGAGGGAGCCGCTCGTCAACATAACCCGAATAGGGGGAGCCGGTCGTCAGCATAACCTGACCAGAGGGAGCCGGTCGTCAACACAACCCGACCAGAGGGAGCCGGTCGTCAACACAACCCGACCAGAGGGTGCCGGTCGTCAACACAACCCGACCAGAGGGAGCCGGTCGTCAACACAACCCGACCAGAGGGAGCCGGTCGTCAACACAACCCGACCAGAGGGAGCCGGTCGTCAACACAACCCGACCAGAGGGAGCCGGTCGTCAACACAACCCGACCAGAGGGAGCCGGTCGTCCCCCCTCTGCTGCTGGACTTCATAAATTCTGCCGTTCTGCTCCTGAAATTTTCAGTACCAATCTGTGTGCCAGTTATGATTTTCATATGTTCATTTTACTGGAACAGTTTAATTTAATTTATAATAGTATCTCAAAATCATTGTCTGTGATTAATCTACATTCTATCTAAATCTAAATGAAAATTATAGAAATCTAAATGTAACTTTTATTGTTAAAAAGAATAGTCTACATAAAGCCTACAATTAAAAACATTGCATTCTGCAGGTAGAACATATCCCGATTTAAAAATAAATATCCTAGAAATTACATTGGCTGCAAATGGCCTGTCTACAACAAAGTTGAAACATTGTATCAACAATCAACTAGGTCAGGAAACTCGGATAGCAAGCTTGCAACATTGTATAAAATATTCTAGGCCCTCAGTTTCCTGCTCCAGTGAGTTCTGGACAGACACAGCTGTCGTCTATTTGTGCAAAGGAT
Organism: Salvelinus alpinus; assembly: GCF_045679555.1. Taxonomy (NCBI): domain Eukaryota; kingdom Metazoa; phylum Chordata; class Actinopteri; order Salmoniformes; family Salmonidae; genus Salvelinus; species Salvelinus alpinus. Next base: position 113,986,278 of record NC_092087.1, on the reverse strand, counting down.
AAGAAGTAATCAGGTATTTTATGACATTTCCACTGGATCAGAGCATTACATTTTTCCCTTTCATGATGAGTGGTTATCGAAAGGGCGAGAGCTGGAAATATTTTACAAAAATTCTTTGAGGAACTATTGTCATTCGCAATTGATTTTGATTAGACTTTGTTTACTTGCTGTTTGGAGGTGAAGAAAAAGTTACTTTGAGAAGCTCCACAACTCATTAGTGGTGCAGCGTTAAGACAATGAGAAATACTATCAGACATCCCCAAATGGGCACATTTATAGGCCTACATTTGTGTGCAGTCCAGGTAGACTAGTCCTACTTCTTTATGCGTAATCAGGTGTGCGTCCTTACTCAACATTGACAGGAGTGTTTCAAACAAAAGACAATGAATAAATTGACAAAACTCACCCAGAAATCTGCTCCTTTTATGTGATGTAGAGGTTAACCCAGGCCCTGTGTGTCCCCAGGCATCTTGTAGGGTCAAGTCTGGGTGGTCTGCCATGGGCCGTTTCATTTAGTATCCGTTTGGGTCGGCATGGGGAATGATTGTATTTCCCCATAGTATGTTTTTCCGAAGTTGAATGACTGAAAGGGAGTGTAACTTTGATTATAATATCACTTCCCTGAAGGAGGGAAACGAGGTACAACACCTGTTTGTCCCCGCCCTTTCCTGTGTCGGTGAAGAGCGGGATTAACTTCTCTGGCAAACGTCCCACCGGCCAATAGCCAGGGAAAATACAGCACGCCATATTCAAATAACATGATATAAAAATCAGACTTTCATTAAATCACACATGTAAGATACCAAATTAAGCTACACTCGTTGTGAATCTAGCCAACATGTCAGATTTCAAAAAAGCTTTTCGGCGAAAGCATAAGATGCTATTATCTGATGATAGCACAACAGTAAACAAACAGAGTAGCATATTTCAACACTGCAAGCACGACACAAAACGCAGAAATAAAATATAAATCATGCCTTACCTTTGACGAAATTCTTTTGTTGGCACTCCAATATGTCCCATAAACATCACAAATGGTCCTTTTGTTCGATTAATTCCGTTGATATATATCCAAAATGTCAATTTATTTGGACCGTTTCATCCAGGAAAACACAGCTTCCAACTTTCGCCAAGTCACTACAAAATATATCAAAAGTTACATGTAAACTTTACCAAAACATTTCAAACTACTTTTGTCATACAACGTTAGGTATTTTTAAACGTTAATAATAGATCAATTTGAGGACGGGATGATCTGTGTTCAATACAAAAAGAAAAGAATCTGACGCAACTTTGTTCATAACGTGACTCTCTCCAATAATTTACTTCATGTGACCCTCATTTACGATAGCCCTACTTCTTCACTACACAAAGGAATAACCTCAACCGATTTCCAAGGACTGGTGACATCCAGTGGAAGCGATAGGAACTGCAAGCAAGTCCATTAGAAATCTGGTGTCTCTAAAAAACTCATTGAAAAGACAGTGACATCAAAAAAATACAAATTCTGATTGGTTTGTCCTCAGGGTTTTGCCTGCTACATAAGTTATGTTATTCTCACACTCTGAAGTTTAAGAAACTTCAGAGTGTTTTCTATCAAAATCGACTAATAATATGCATATCTTATATTCTGGGGATGAGTAGCAAGCATTTGAATTTTGGCATGCTATTTTTCCCGAAAGTGAAAAAGCTGCCCCCTGCCCTCGCGAAGTCAAATACGGAATAAATTCAAGCCTCACTCTCATCACCTGTGGGTGGCGGGGCTTCCAGCGAGGCGTGGATTTGATAGTATGTTGTACCTAGTTTCCCTCCTTCAGGGAACAGTAGTTATAGTCATAACGTGTGGATTTAATAGTATGTTGTACCTAGTTTCCCTCCTTCAGGGAACAGTAGTTATAGTCATAACGTGTGGATTTAATAGTATGTTGTACCTAGTTTCCCCGCTTCAGGGAACAGTAGTTATGGTCATAACGTTACGCGTGTCATATGATGAACTTAAATACGGGATCTTGCTGTCGGACAATTTTTTTGTATTCTGAAATGCACTCGACCTGCTTATCATTTAGTGGCTCCTTATGTTACGCTGGGGAATTAGTTTTCATGGGCACAGAAATCTGCTATTGTTTAGACCTTATAGCTAGAACCTCCATCAGAGGCTAACCAGCTAATTAGCTACTAGCTATTAATCATTGTTAGCCACTGCTAGCGGCCTTTCCCTTTTTTAGCTCAGACACCAGCCTCTTTTAGCCTGGATAACACCTGCCAGTCTGCACAGCGCGATATCAACCCTGAGCATATCGGACTGTTTTTCTCCATTACATCACCGTATTACTGCCGTAAGCTCTGGACCATTACACCGGATAATCGCAGCTAGCTAGCTGCCACACAGCTGATGCTTCCCAGACTCTTCACTAAGACGACTAGAAGCCACTACATCACCGTATTCCTGCCGTAAGCTCTGGACCTTTGCACCAGATTGGTTATAGTGGCTGACGCCCTTGTCCCGAAGCTAGCACCAGTAGCCTCGAGCCAGGCGCATCTCCCGGCTAGCGTAGTAATGACTACCTAACGGATTCCTTGGTTCATATATTGCTGTTCACTGGACCCTATGATCACTTGGCTACATAGCTGATGCCTGCTGGACAGTTCATTAATCACGGAACTCCATTTTGTTTATCTGTCAGCCCCAGCCTCGAACTCAGGCCCAGTGTGTAGTTAACTGACCCTCTCTGCCCATTCATCGCCATTTTACCTGTTGTTGTTGTCTTAGCTCATTAACTGTTGTCTTACCCGTTGTTGTCTTAGCTATCTCTCCCAATCAACACCTGTGATTGCTTCATGCCTCGCTTTATGTCTCTCTAATGTCAATATGCCTTGTATACTGTTGTTTAGGGTAGTTATCATTGTTTTATTTTACTGCGGAGCCCCTAGTCCCACTCAACATGCCTCAGAGAACTCTTTTGTCCCACCTCCCATACATGTGGTGACCTCACCTAGCATAACTGGTGCCTCCAGAGATGCAACCTCTCTTATCGTCACTCAATGCCTAGGTTTACCTCCACTGTTCTCGCACCCTACCATACCCCTGTCTGTACATCATGCCTTGAATCTATCCTACCACGCCCAGAAATCTGCTCCTTTTATTCTCTGTTTCCAACGCACTAGACGACCAGTTCTGATAGCCTTTAGCCGTACCCTCATCCTACTCCTCTGTTTCTCGGGTGATGTAGAGGTTAACCCAGGCCCTGTGTGTCCCCAGGCGCTCTCATTTGTTGACTTCTGTAATCGATAAAGCCTTAGTTTCATGCATGTTAACATCAGAAGCCTCCTCCCTAAGTTTGTTTTACTCACTGCTTTAGCACACTCCAACCTTGATGTCCTTGCCGTGTCTGAATCGTGTCTGAATCATGGCTTTGGAAGGCCACCAAAAATTCTGAAATTTCCAGCCCCATCTACAACATTTTCCGTCAAGATAGAACTGCCAAAGGGGGAGGAGTTGCAATCTACCGCAGAGATGGCCTGCAAAGTTGTATCATGCTTTCCAGGTCTAAACCCAAACAGTTCGAGCTTCTAATTTTAAAAACGAATCTCTCCATAAATAAGTCTCTCACTGTTGCCGCCTGTTATAGACCCCCCTCAGTTCCCAGCTGTGCCCTGGACACCAAATGTGAATTGATTGGCCCCATCTATCTTCAGTTTGTTCTGTTAGGTGACCTAAACTGGGATATGCTTAACCTCTCTAGGAGGTGTGGGACGCTACCGTCCCACCTGGCCAACATCCAGTGAAATTGCAGAGCGCCAAATTCAAAAACAGAAATACTCATTATAAAAATTCATAAAACATACAAGTGTTATACATCAGTTTAAAGATTAACAGTTACCAGCCAAGTAGAGGAGTTACACAAGTCAGAAATAGCAATAAAATTAATCACTTACCTTTGATGATCTTCATATCGTTGCACTCACAAGACTCCCATTTACTCAATAAATGTTAGTTTTGTTCGATAAAGTCTCTCTTTATATCCAAAAACCTCAGTTTTGTTCAGTAATCCACAGGCTCAAAGGCAATCATAACATCCAGACGAAAAATCTGAATAGTATCAGTAAAGTTCGTAGAAACATGTCAAACGATGTTTATAATCAATCCTCAGGTTGTTTTTAGCCTAAATAATAGATAACATTTCAAAGGTAAACAAGAACGGCGCATTCTGGGACACTGAATGGTTCACTCATTCGGAGTGGTCTTACTCTGTCAATTTTCAGAATACAAGCCTGAAACAATTTTTAAAGACAGTTGACATCTAGTGGAAGCCATAGGAAGTGCAATTTGAGTCCTAAGTCAATGGAATCTGTATAGGCAGTCAATGGAAAACTACAAAAATATAAAAATCCCACTTCCTGGATGGATGTTTCTCAGGTTTTCGCCTGTCATATCAGTTCTGTTATACTCACAGACATTATTTTAACAGTTTTGGAAACTTTAGAGTGTTTTCTGTCCAAATCTACCAAGTTTACTTTGGGCACGCTTTTCATCCGGAGGTGAAAATACCCTAGTGAGGTTAACACCCCCGCCGTCCTACAATCCAAGCTAGATGCCCTCAATCTCACACAAATTATCAAGAAACCCACCAGGTACAACCCTAAATCCGTAAACATTGGCATCCTCATAGATATTATCCTGACCAACTTGCCCTCCAAATACACCTCTGCTGTTTTCAATCAGGATCTCAGTGATCATTGCCTGCATCCGTTATGGGTCCGCGGTCAAACGACCACACCTCATCACTGTCAAACGCTCCCTAAAACACTTGTGCAAGCAGGCATTTCTAATCGACCTGGCCCGGGTATCCTGGAAGGATATTGACCTCATCCTGTCAGTAGGGGATGCCTGGTTGTTTTTTAATTGTAATTTCCTCACCACCTTAAATAAGCATGCCCCTTCAAAAAATGTAGAACTAAGAACAGATATAGCCCTTGGTTCACTCCAGACCTGACTGCCCTCGACCAGCACAAAAACATCCTGTGGCGTACTGCACTAACATCGAATAGTCCCCGCGATATGCAACTTTTCAGAGAAGTCAGGAACCAATACACACAGTCAGTTAGGAAAGCAAAGGCTAGCTTTTTCAAACAGAAATTTGCATCCTGTAGATCTAACTCCAAAAAGTTTTGGGACACTGTAAAGTCCATGGAGAACAAGGTTCCTAAAGATTGGAAAGCTGCCGCGGTCATCCCCCTCTTCAAAGGGTGTGACACTCTAGACCCAAACTATTACAGACCTATATCCATCCTGCCCTGCCGTTCTAAAGTCTTTGAAAGTCAAGTTAACAAACAGACCACTGACCATTTTGAATCCCACCGTACCTTCTCCGCTGTGCAATCCAGTTTCCGAGCTGGTCACGGGTGCACCTCAGCCACGCTCAAGGTACTAAACGGTATCATAACCGCCATTGATAAAAGACAGTACTGTGCAGCCGTCTTCATCAACCTGGCCAAAGCTTTTTCGCCTCTGTCAATCACCGTATTCTTATCGGCAGACTCAATAGCCTTGGTTTCTAAAATGACTGACTCGCCTGGTTCACCAACTACTTCTCAGACAGAGTTCAGTGTGTCAAATCGGAGGACCTGTTGTCTGTACCTCTGGCAGTCTATGGGGGTACCACAGGGTTCAATTCTCGGACCGACTCCTTTCTCTGTATATACCAACGATATTGCTCTTGCTGCGGGTGATTCCTTGATCCACCTCTACGCAGACGACACCATTCTGTATACATCTGGACCTTCTTTGGACACTGTGTTAACAAACCTCCAAACGTGCTTCAATGCCATACAACACTCCATCCGTGGCCTCCAACTGCTCTTAAACGCTAGTAAAACTAAATGTATGCTCTTCAACCTATCGCTGCCCCCCCCCTCCCTCCGTCCAGCATCACTACGATTCTGACATAGAATATGTGGAAAACTATAAATACCTATGTGTCTGGCTAGACTGTAAACTCTCCTTCCAGACTCACATTAGGCATCTCCAATCCAAAATTAAATCTAGAATCGGCTTCCTTTTCCGCAACAAAGCCTCCTTCACTCACGCTGCCAAACATACCCTCGTAAAACTGACTATCCTACCGATCCTTGACTTCGGTGATGTCATTTTCAAAATAGCCTCCAACACTCTACTCAGCAAACTGGATGCAGTCTATCACAGTACCATCCGTTTTGTCACCAAAGCCCCATATACCACCCACCACTAGGACCTGTATGCTCTCGTCGGCTGGCCCTCTCTACATATTCGTCTCCAAACCCACTTTCTCCAGGTCATCTATAAGCCTTTGCTAGGCCGCCTTCCCTCAGCTCACTGGTCACCATAGCAACACCCACCCGTAGCACACGCTCCAGGAGGTATATCTCACTGGTCATCCCCAAAGCCAACACCTCCTTTGGCCGCCTTTCCTTCCAGTTCTCTGCTGCCAATGACTGGAACGAATTGCAAAAATCGCTGAGTTTGGAGACTTATATCTCCCTCACTAACTTTAAGCATCAGCTATCTGAGCAGCTTACAGATCGCTGCAGCTGTACACAGCCCATCTGTAAATAGCCCATCTAACTACCTACCTCATCCCCATGTTTTTATTTACTTTTTTTGCTCTTTTGCACACCAGTAATTCTACTTGCACATCATCATCTGCACATCTATCACTCCAGTGTTAATTTGCTAAATTGTAATTACTTCACTTCTATGGCCTATTTATTGCCTTACCTCCTTACTCCATTTGCACACACTGTATATAGATTTTTCTATTGTGTTATTGACTGTACTTTTGTTTATCCCACGTGTAACTCTGTTGTTTTTTTGTCGGTCTGCTTTGCTATATATATGAGAAATATACAAATAAAATCTTTACTTTATTGACAACACCCAAATGGATACTGTCATTAACGTGGTTCTTCAATAATTACTTATAATTCTTCAAACATATTAAACAGGACATTCAAACAAGCCTTACAATTATAATCCAAAGTAGTGTGAAATGCACTCATAATCAACCTGGAAATAGAGGTTACTCCCCGGAGTTTTCCCCCATTCACATTCAGAATGCATTGTGAAAAACTAAAAGCTTTGCTCACCATTTTTGCTCCAGGCAGATATACTACATCCATAACTAGTGGTTTCCTCATTAGCAGATATACTACATCCATAACTATCGGTTTCCTCATTAGCAGGGAGGTGTTTCTGCAATCAAATTGTGTGCGCATCGCCCTTGTTCCGCAATTTTATTAAACACAGAAAGGGGCCAATATTGGAGACCAAAAGTCGTCTGACACACTGCTTAGAGTTTCAACAACATGAATAACTTATTTCTAGTCTACAATCATCGATCTTACTACTAAAATATGACTATTCTTGCTCATTTTAAGACAATTGTCAAATAATTTTAACATTCATTACAAACGTCAATTGTTGTACAACATCATGGCTACGCTGTTGGCATCACCTTTTACAGTGGATTTCCACTGTTGTGGGCCTTTAATCATCTGACTTTGTTGTTCACACAGGAGAGATACGTGACTATCGTGGATCCTCTGGGGAGCCTCAACAACCTCATTATGCTGACGAGGCAGAGAAGAGTCTCTCCAGATCAGAACACCTCAATAAACACCTGCAGAGATCCACAGGGAAGAGAACTCACTGCTGCTCTGACTGTGGGAAGAGATTCACCTCATCAGGCATTAAAATTCATCAGAGAACACACACAGGAGAGAAACCTTATAGCTGTGATCAATGTGGGAAGAGTTTTAGTCAATCTGGAGATCTGACAGTACACCAGAGAACACACACAGGAGAGAAACCTTATAGCTGTGTTCAATGTGGGAAGAGTTTTGGTAGATCTTGCCATCTGACTCAACATCTGATAATACACACAGGAGAGAAATCTTATAGCTGTGGTCAATGTGGGAAGAGTTTTACTGCATCTAGCAATCTGACTATACACCAGAGAACACACACAGGAGAGAAACCTTATAGCTGTGGTCAATGTGGGAAGAGTTTTACTGCATCTAGCAATCTGACTATACACCAGAGAATACACACAGGAGAGAAACCTTATAGCTGTGTTCAATGTGGGAAGAGTTTTACTGCATCTAGCAATCTGACTATACACCAGAGAATACACACAGGAGAGAAACCTTATAGCTGTGTTCAATGTGGGAAGAGTTTTACTGCATCTAGCAATCTGACTATACACCAGAGAACACACACAGGAGAGAAACCTTATAACTGTGATCAATGTGGGAAGAGTTTTGTTACATCTAGAAATCTGACTTTACACCAGAGAAGACACACAGGAGAGAAATTGAATAGCTGTGATGAATGTGGGAAGAGTTTTACTACTTCTGCCTATCTGACAGTGCACCAGAGAACACACACAGGAGAGAAACCGTATAGCTGTGATCAATGTGGGAAGAGTTTTACTACATCTGGCTCTCTGACTTTACACCAGAGAACACACACAGGAGAGAAACCTTATAGCTGTAATCAATGTGTGAAGAGTTTTGTTACATCTGGGCAGCTGAATGTACACCAGAGAAAACACACATAATAGAAATCTTATAGCTGTGATCAATATGGGAAGAGTTTTACTCAGTCAAACAACACCAGAGAATACACACAGGAGAGAAACCTCTTAGCTGTGACCAGAGGTAATCTGATAAAAGATCTCTGACTTAACATCAGAAAATACATGAAGCAGTTGTTTCATGATATCAATTAATTAATGTCACAATGTAGAATGTTTTAACATTGTAGTAGGAGTATTTTAATGATGTCACAATGTAGAAGCCTAAATGTTTGTCCCCTGTTCTAATGATTTCAACATGATATGGATATTAGCCTCAGGGGGAAATCCAGGCTCTGAATTGAATGAGTACTATTTATGTGATTTAGTAAGTACACATTATTCCCAGATTCAGTGTGGTTTTTGAGCTGCTAGTTTTAACAGGACGTGCAACCTCATCTCCCTCCTGTCACATAAATGATTTTAGCATGATATCGATGAGTTATGACAATAAGTGTTGCGTTCCTTTGTTTAGCGACCCCTACATTTAAATGCATTCCAACATCACGTACAACCTGATTTCCCCCCTAATATATTGACATTGTTGCCCTTCTTTTAGAATAGCAGGGTTCATTCTCAGATGTGCCAACCCAAATGTACTAGAGCATGACATTGGGGACTGGGCCCCGATCCAACAACATGCCTATAGAGTGATCCCTGAAAAGAGAGAGAAGCTCCGCAGTGAGGTGGAAAGTTACTACGGATATTGCAGGAGTTTCCTCTTGAAATCAGACACGTCCGTGTTAAGGACAACTTGGGTGCTGATTGTCTCAAGAATGGGCAGTCAAAAATATTTGTGTTTTGCGTTTAGCCAGTGCGTTGCCATGGATCACAATTTATTTTGACTGCACGGTTTTCCGTATTGAGTTTTGTTTGGGCTCGTTCCAAGGGGACGAGAGTTCTAGAAGCTAGTGAGTTTTAGGAAGATGAGAGTTCTAGAAGCTATTGAGTTCTAGGATTCTATTGAAAGAATAAGGATGTAAAAAATAATACGATTGTATATTATTATTTAGAAATACTTGTTTTTTCTTGTTTTTAATTGTTGACAGCCAGTAGACACTATGTTTATATTGTAGTTGATTATGTGAAATGAAAGTGGTTTTCTGTTGGGGGTGAGCAAACTCGTCCAACACAAATATAGGACATATTTGTTGTCTTAAGGGGGAAGGTGTTACAGGCTTTGGTTTTTCCATTTATGTTTTGAGGTTGGACTTTAGCGTGTATAGCTCGTTAGCACGTAGGGCGCACTGATTGGTGTCACCTCGTTAGTCAGTATGTGTTACACCTGTGCTGGCTTGTCCATCTTGTTAGTGGGAAGGTGTTTCACCTAAGCTGGTCCAGGTTCTATTTAAGAGTGTCTGGCCCAGTGCTCCAGTTGTCTTGATAGATGTGGAGAGTCAACACCTTTAGTTGCTCCACCTTTTTGGTTTGCTTCCTGTCTTTAAGTTTGGTGTGGGTTTTTCTTTTGTTTGCCTCTTCTTGGGCAGATTTAGTGGGTCTCATGGTGGGTGTCTTTTAGGTCCCAGTTGTTGTTACTAAGTTTAGTTTTTCAGTTATTCTGTTTTTTATCCTCTTATGTTTGTGTATTAAACATTTGTTTATTTTCATAGTTTTTTCCTGTGAAGCCATTGTGTTGCATCCATGTCTGAAATGTGCTGTGTAAATTAAGCTTGATTTGATTTGAACATATTGCAAAACAAATTAATCCAATGACTGACCAATCAACAGACTCTTGGTCCATCTTAGTATGAAAAACATTTTCAATCCCACTTTTCCAGCCTGCTGAAAGCGTGGTGGAGTGGTAAACACCACCCCCGGCTCTACCAGGGGCTTGAGGTGGTCTCCCACAGCTCTGCTTATGTCATGTTCTGTGGCCTTGCTGTTCCATTTCTTGACTGCCCCTGCAACACAGAAAGAAACACATTTAGTCATATTATATAAAACACTCAAAGTAATGGATATGGAGCATCTATGGCCTCAGTTACACCTGGCACCTAAATGTGATTTCTGTCATCCGATCACACTAAGCTCCATTAGGTTCAGAGCTAACAGGATGAGCCTTTGACGCAGTCAGGCCACCAAATATGCATAAGCAATGTAAAGAGATGTGGGGGAAAGTACATTCTACACAAATTACCTTCATAATATCAAAGAACAAATGTGTGTGCCTGAGGGGAAATTAACTTTCATACAGCCGAAAGGGGTGAGAAATTGCACCAGTATCAGTGGAAAATTTGCACTAATGTAAGTAAACATGGATGATGGAACATATTACCTTTTGCTTATGTGATGAACCGCTAAGGGGACATAAATATTTACCATCTAAACCATGTGTGACCTCTGGCTGTAGAAGTGTTCTTCCTAACCAGTCCCTCAACAGCTCTCTGACTGAGCTCAACCCTCACTGGGTCTTCAGAGGAGAGGAAGGCTGAGGAGGGATGGAAGGATGAATGGATCAGTCAGTCAATAAAGTGTAGAGCTGCTGTCTGACAAAATCACTATTTTAGTAGTTCATTAAAGTAAATAATGCTTTATGACTGATGAATACCAACTATCAATCACTTAGATCATGTATTTTCAGGTAGAGATACATCCTTGGGAAGTCCCTAGCCCGTTGAAGTTGACATTTAAAAGGGTTAAGGTTAGGGTTTAGGGTAGGGATGTCCCAAGGATCCCGTATAGCATTGACCATTGTGCCTTCTTCTGTCTCTTTTACATAGCAGGTGATGGGTTCTGACTTCTGAACTTGAAAATATGAAATATCCTTATTATGTGAAATTGAATGAAACAATAATGTATGTTGATGCTAATATGATGTACAATATTCCATGATGTTTCTATATGATAACAATAGCGTAATATATTTAATATAATGTACAATATTCCATAATGTTTCTATATGATAACAATACCGTAATATATTTAAAATGCCATATACTATTTTTTAACAGTTTCACTAATACATTTTTATTAACTTAATTATTATGATTCAACGTCAGTTCACCGTCTCACCTCATACTGTATTGGAGCAGCAGCAGCTGACTGCCCAGTTCAACATCAGTTCACCGTCTCACCTCATACTGTATTGGAGCAGCAGCAGCTGACTGCCCGGTTCAACATCAGTTCACCGTCTCACCTCATACTGTATTGGAGCAGCAGCAGCTGACTGCCCAGTTCAACATCAGTTCACCGTCTCACCTCAGCTGACTTGGTCGTTGATGCTAATCATCATGTGTTGAATCTGAGAGTAAATAGAGCCGACTACAACTCTAAAAATGAAGGGTTCAACTGGAGTTGTTCTCAGATCCCCTAAGAACCGCAGGGTTCTTGGTCAATGAAAAACAGCCCCAAAAGGTTCTTCAAAGAACTTGTTAGAAGGTGGGTTCATCGAGGAACCTCCGTTGTTGCTGGACTTCTTCCGGGAACTTCGCAATTACAACTGAAAACGATGGTGACAAGTTTGGATGCGACAACAAGTTAAAAAGGTTAAGTTGGGTTGATGTTTGGCTCTGAATATGTCTCGAAATAATTTATTATAATAATAATATAACATAATAATGAATAACGAAGACAATTCTGGTTGTCTGTGAATAGCTTCCATAACGTTACTATAGCTAATTACCGTAAATATTAGAAAGCCGGGTTTGACCGTCGGCGTTGTATGAGCTACAGTACAGTACCGTTATCTAGCTAGCTAACGTTATGTCCTAACTAGGCAGAACTAGGTTTGGATTATTTCCCTCAACTATATTCTTTCCCATATATATTGTATATCGTTTCCATAAAGCCAACATGGCTTTACACTCATTAACGTACGTTTCCAATCTAGAGCAGTTCTCACTTTTGTGAGAATGAACTAGCTAACGTTAACTAACTAACGAAGGACGGTGACCTGTCCAGACGAGATGTTACAACGAACTGAATCGTCAATGGAGGTCTTCCTCTTTATATAGCCTGCTACAGCATGCAATACTATTAACTCACAAGGGGGCATAACGTTACATGTACAATACTATCCAATTTTGGAAACGTTACATGTACAATACTGTCCCATTTTGGAAACGTTACATGGACAATACTATCCCATTTTGGAAACGTTACATGGACAATACTATCCCATTTTGGAAACGTTACATGGACAATACTATCCCATTTTGGAAACGTTACATGGACAATACTATCCCATTTTGGAAACGTTACATGGACAATACTATCCCATTTTGGAAACGTTACATGGACAATACTCTCCCATTTAGGAAACGTTACATGGACAATACTATCCCATTTTGGAAACGTTACATGGACAATACTATCCCATTTTGGAAACGTTACATGGACAATACTATCCCATTTTGGAAACGTTACATGGACAATACTATCCCATTTTGGAAACGTTACATGGACAATACTATCCCATTTTGGAAACGTTACATGTACGCCCCCTTGTGGAGGGAAATTAATATCTTAGATGGTAGCTGTAGATGGGATTCAAATGCATAATGGTATTAATACAGTGTCTAGACTACCTCTTTTGTATAAATGCCCTTCAGACTCCAAACACAGTATTGCCACACAGCAAAATGTTGCGTATAATCTTTCGAGTCAGCCTGATCAATTTTTAAACAATTTGTGAACAAAGATATCTTGAAATGTGATATTAGGCCTGTATGGCAGTACTGTTACTGTATGGCAGTACTGTATTGGCTAGTGCTTTCTCCAATATGTTCTTCTATTTTACTTTCAATTGTATGTCGATGCCATTTATCTTTCAATATATATTTTATATATATATATATATTTTAATGCTTGTAAGACTATTCTTTGACACATTTTCTCTTCCTTTGAAATTCTTATAAGACAGAACATGGACACAATACAATTGGGATCAAGAAGAAGGTACAGATATGTTGTAGGACAGCTGCATTTGAAGTGTACATTCAACCTACATAGCAGTCAATATGTAACGGATGTGAAATGGCTAGCTAGTTAGCGGGTACGCGCTAACAGCGTTTCAATCAGTTACGTCACTTGCTCTGAAACCTAGAACTAGTGTTTCCCCTTTCTCTGCAAGGGCCGCGGTTGATGTGTGCAGAGGGTCCCTGGTTCGCGCCCGTGGGGACGGTCTAAAGTAATACTGTTACAAATACAAACTGAATCTTCATGGGAACATTTGTTATGTTCTTTGTTAATTGTATGTGTATTAATCTTTTCTTACTTTTGTTGACATATTTCACCGCTCTTCACTCCTTTACTGCACATCGGTGGAAATCCATTTCACCATGAGAGTGAAATCCCGCTGGCCTTTGATGGGGAGAACATCCACGCCCTCGAGGACGTCCCCATGGGACTTGGGGCTCTGCTAGGGCTGTATTTTTATTTTCCCTTAAAATTGCCCAAAATGTCAGAAAAACACTTATGTTGTTAAGTTACTGTGTTCTGGGGAGAAGAGAAGTTGGGGTGAAGTTACCAGGGCCGGTCATAAAGATGGAAAACTTCCTAACATAACTAAGTGGATACGATGTACACACTAAAGCTGAAAAATCTGTATTTAGCATCAAGTCTACAATATTGTTAGTTTACCTATGATTCATTTTTAATGTATGTTGTTTTCATTGTACATTCTATTTTATATATTTTAAATGTCATGAAAAGCACTATACAAAGTAAATTTATTATTTATTATGGTCTGACATGTCTGCAGAAATGTTGCAATTTTGTAATGTGTTAAGTTTGGTAAATTGTTTTGCAAATATTAATTCACATTTGTGGTGCCACTAAATAAACAATTAATTATTTAAATCAATATTGTTAATATTGTTATTATTAAAATATGTTTTTATAATGGAGGGAGGGTGGACAGGAAGTTAAAAAAATGAACCCCAAAATGTTCTTTGAGGAACCATGATAAGGGGTTCTTCAAAGAACTTTTAGGGGTTCCCACAAAAGGTTCTTTGAATAACTTTTAGGGGTTCCCTCCACTGTTTCAATTTGAAGAACCCCTAAAGGATACTCCAGGAACCTTTACTTTTTAGAGTGTATATTGATAAAAGTCACCTTGTCCGAGAGACATTTACATAGTTATACACAGCCCAATTTGAGATGACTATTTTGGGGCGAAAAGCGGCCACAACAGACAGACCTGATATGGCCCATAATTCAACGTCCTTGGACGTCACGGGCTGAGTGGGTATGACCAAAGTTATTCTATTTAGCTGCACTTTGTATTACATTTTTACACTATAATAAATGTTTCTGATGCCGCATAGCCCGCTTTCAAAGGGAGTCGTTGGTTTTTAGAGGCAGTCGCTTTTTAGCTTTTTGTCTGAAAGTATTTTCTCAACTGTGATACCAACTCCAGTCAGCAGATGGCGATGTGCGTCTTTCAGGTGATTCTGCCACTGACGTATAATCTAGTGGACGGGACGCTTCTTCAACATCAACAGCTAATCAGCCACCTTGGTTCACTAACTTTATGGAAAAAGGTTTATTCAATAAATCTAGCAACTCCTCCCATACTGGGAAAATACAGGAATACACACTCAGAGCCTCCTGACTGGGCCCTGTTTACACCTCCAAGGTGCCCCCCTCACACAGGAATACACACTACGAGGCTTTTCTAACTACTACACTTTGCGTGTTTCCCTCACATCTTAAAAAAAAAAAAAAAAGTTTGAGATTTTGTATCGACTCGGCTCACTGCCTCTCAGATCAAAGGTGGGTCCATCTGCTCCGTTCCCCAAGTGTGGTCTCCCTGAGATCCCAAGTTAGAAGGATCCCTCGTGCACCATTTACCCAGGTCGTCACGAGCGGTCACCAAGTGAAGATTAACATCCCCAAATGTGGTTAATATCTTTCATATCAACTGAGACAAACTTCTTAAACTAAATCTTTATTCACTTAATAAAGGAGCAGGTCAATACAACGTACACATATAAAGTGAATCAATTGAGTGCTCTACGATAATGATGGCTGGTCGACAAATCACCCCCAGATAAAAGTACAAAGGTCTTTTACAGCCAGGATACACCCCTTTCAACCTACATGACCAACAACAGATGTATAGAACGGGTCACAAGGTTAAGACTGGTATGAAAGATACTTATAATTCTCAGCAGACAATATCTGATGTAAAAACAGTACTCTTTGTGTAGAGACCAGGGTCTGGCCCTGGGGTCATCTCTCCCTGGTACCATATAGAACAGAAACATTAACTCATGCTCTGGAATGCGGTCTCTTTAGGTCTAATCACCCAAAAGACATTGTAAATCTCCTGTCAGTGTTTTCTCCCAGAGGCCCATCCTCAGTAGAACAAACAGACACAATAGTTCTAAGAACCCTCTATTCTGTTGCATAAAACAACCATTTGATCCAATAAAAGTATTATAACATTATGTTGCAGTTTTGCTCTCAGTGTCCACTGAAAGTTGACTAGTA
This sequence comes from Salvelinus alpinus, assembly GCF_045679555.1. Lineage (NCBI taxonomy): Eukaryota > Metazoa > Chordata > Actinopteri > Salmoniformes > Salmonidae > Salvelinus > Salvelinus alpinus. The sequence continues at coordinate 113,970,235 of NC_092087.1, read as the reverse complement.
ACAACAACTGGGACCTAAAAGACACCACCCATGAGACCCACTAAATCTGCCCAAGAAGAGGCAAACAAAAGAAAAACCCACAATAAACTTAAAGACAGGAAGCAAACCAAAAAAGTTGCCACAACTAAAGGTGTTGACTCTCCACATTATCAAGACAACTGGAGCACTGGGCCAGACACTCTTAAATAGAACCTGGACCAGCTCAGTTGAAACACCTTCCCACTAACGAGATGGACAAGCCAGCACAGGTGTAACACATACTGACTAACGAGGTGACACCAATCAGTGCGTCCTACGTGCTAACGAGCTATACATGCTAAAGTCCAACCGCAAAACATAAATGGAAAGACCAAAGTCTGTAACACCTTTAGGACAACAAATATATTTTATATTTATGACTCAATTTATTAGGATTGTTAATAAAATTGATTATAGACCGATTTATGATTTATTATACAGCGTCCATGTGTATAAGCTGCAAGTACGTTGAAATTAAATGTTTTCTTTTCAACTAAAACCAAACTTATATTGTACGTCGGTCATAGTCTTATTTTCAACAACATTGTGCTAGGTGGGATATCCCCAATGTCACAGTTTAAACATGTCCAAATGCAGAAACAGTTTGTGATAAATTGAAAACCTAAACGTAAAATGTACTATATACACAAACATCTGCCACAATAATCATATTACTTAAACAAGCACCTTATAAACTGCACAAGCACCAGAAACGCTGTTGTTTTAACAAGTAGCAATAAATCTCTGATATCGATTAGGGGGGACATCAGGTTGTAGGTGCTGTTGAAACTAACACAACTAAAAAAAACACATGGAAATGGGAGATATATTTTACCTCACTGGTTAGAGGACAACCTGCAGAAAACAGTCAGCTACAATTTGGAGTGATGCATTTAAATGTAGGGGTCGCTAAACAAAGGAACGCAACACTTATTTGTCATCACTCATCAATATTATGTTGAAATCAATTGTGCCGAGAGGAGGGAGATGAGGTTGCACGTCCTGTTAAAACTAACAGCTCAAAAACAACACGGAATCTGGGAGTAATGTGTACATCACTGGTTAGAGGACAATTTGTAGAAAACAGCCAGATACATCTTGAAGTGTTGCATTTTGATTCAAGTGGGTCACCAACATGGTAAGTGTAACACAGCTCTTTTTGTGTTAGTCACTTTTTTGTTAAATCACATAAATAGTACTCTTTCAAGAGCCTGGATTTTTCCTAAGGCTGAAATCAATTGAATGGGGAAAATGTTTAGCGTTCTATCAATTTCTATGTGAAATTGTTTAAAATACTCCTACTACATTGTTAAAACATTCTACATTGTGACATCATTAAAATACTCCTACTACAATGTTAAAACATTCTACATTGTGACATCATTAAAATACTCCTACTACATTGTAAAAACATTCTACATTGTGACATCATTAAAATACTCCTACTACAATGTTAAAACATTCTACATTGTGACATTAATTCATTGATATCATGAAACAACTCCTTCATGTATGTATTTTCTGATGTTTGATCAAAGATCTTTTATCAGAGTATCTCTTCCCACATTGATCACAGCTGTAAGATTTCTCTCCTGTGTGTGTTCTCTGGTGTGATACCAGATGGCCAGATTGACCAAAACTCTTCCCACATTGATCACAGCTGTAAGGTTTCTCTCCTGTGTGTGTTCTCTTGTGCACTGTCAGCTCTCCAGCTAGACGAAAACGCTTCCCACATTGATCACAGCTGTAAGATTTCTCTCCTGTGTGTATTCTCTGGTGCACTGTCAGCTCTCCAGATCCACCAAAACTCTTCCCACATTGACCACAGCTAAAAGGTTTCTCTCCTGTGTGTGTTCTCTGGTGTGATACCAGATGGCCAGATTGACCAAAACTCTTCCCACATTGACCACAGCTATAAGATTTCTCTCCTGTGTGTGTTCTCTGGTGTGATACCAGATGGCCAGATTGACCAAAACTGTTCCCACATTGACCACAGCTATAAGGTTTCTCTCCCGTGTGTGTTCTCTGGTGTTGAGTCAGAGTTCTAGATGCACCAAAACTCTTCCCACATTGACCACAGCTATAAGATTTCTCTCCTGTGTGTGTTCTCTGGTGTGATACCAGATGGCCAGATTGACCAAAACTCTTCCCACATTGACCACAGCTATAAGATTTCTCTCCTGTGTGTGTTCTCTGGTGTGATACCAGATGGCCAGATTGACCAAAACTCTTCCCACATTGACCACAGCTATAAGGTTTCTCTCCCGTGTGTGTTCTCTGGTGTTGAGTCAGAGATCTAGATGCAGCAAAACTCTTCCCACATTGATCACAGCTATAAGGTTTCTCTCCTGTGTGTGTTCTCTGGTGCACTGTCAGCTTTCCAGCTTGACGAAAACTCTTCCCACATTGATCACAGCTGTAAGGTTTCTCTCCTGTGTGTATTCTCTGGTGCACTGTCAGGTCTCCAGATCCACCAAAACTCTTCCCACATTGACCACAGCTAAAAGGTTTCTCTCCTGTGTGTATTCTCTGGTGCACTGTCAGCTCTCCAGATCGAAGAAAACTCTTCCCACATTGACCACAACTATAAGGTTTCTCTCCTGTGTGTATTCTCTGGTGTGATACCAGATGGCCAGATCGACCAAAACGCTTCCCACATTGACCACAGCTGTAAGGTTTCTCTCCTGTGTGTGTTCTCTGGTGCACTGTCAGCTCTCCAGCTTGACGAAAACTGTTCCCACATTGACCACAGCTATAAGGTTTCTCTCCCGTGTGTGTTCTCTGGTGTTGAGTCAGATGGCCAGATTGACCACAACTATAAGATTTCTCTCCTGTGTGTGTTCTCTGATGAATTTTAATGCCTAATGAGGTGAATCTCTTCCCACAGACAGAACAGCATTGAGTTATCTTCCCTGTGCATCTCTGCAGGTGTTTCTTGAGGTGTTCTGATCTGGAGAGAGTCTTCTCTGCCTCTTCAGCATCATGAAGTTGTTGAGGCTCCCCAGAGGATCCAGGATAGTCCCGTATCTCTCCTGTGTGAACAACAAAGTCAGACAGATGATTAAAGGCCCACAACAGCAGAAATCCATTGTAAAAGGTGATGCCAAAAGCGTAAAAATAAAGGAGAGCCGCACACTCTAGGAGCTCAGATGCAAAAATGTAATTACCAACATTGACAGCCAAGCTGTCTTCATCAGGGTATAATCGAAGCGTAGCCATGCTGTTGTACAACAATTGACGTCTGTAATGAATGTTAAAGTTATTTGACAATTGTCTTAACTTCTTATGGCTGCAGGGGCAGTATTGAGTAGCTTGGATGAAAGGTGCACAGAGGTGCCCATAGTAAACTGCCTGCGTCCCAGTTGCTAATAAATGCATATTATTATTCGTATTGGATAGAAAACACTCTGAAGTTTCTAAAACTGTTTGAATTATGTCTGTGAGTATAACAGAACTCATATGGCAGGCAAAAACCTGAAGTTCCGCTTCCTGTTTGAATTTTTTCTGCGGTGGCAGATTTTCAACCAAGCTCTCATTTAAATTACAGCGAGATATGAGTTTTCACTTCCTACGGCTTCCACTAGATGTCAATAGAACTTTGTCTGACTCTAATGTGAAGGGGGGCCGAAGGAGACAGGAATGTGTAATCACTGCCACGAGCTGACCATGCTTTCACATGCACAGTCACATGAGGAGGACCTCCGTTCCACCGCTCATCTGAAGTCAATCTAATTCTCCGGTGGGAACGTTATTCAAGATGTATGTTAACAACATTCTAAAGATTGATTCAGTACATCGTTTGACATGTTTCTACTGACTTGTGTAACTTTTGGACATTTCGTCACGTTATAGAGGACGCACTTTGTGACTTGAATTGTTTACCAAATGCGCTAACCAAAGTAGCTAATTGGACATATATACGGACATTATTGAACAAATCAAGCATTTATTGTGGACCTGGGATTCCTAGGACTGCATTCTGATGAAGTTCATCAAAGGTAAGTGTAGTAACCTGGTATATTTATGTTTACCAATAGATGGCAGTATTGACTCAAGACGGGTTTGCTTTCCGCTATCCGTAGCTATTTCCTATGTCTGCCTATATTACCATGATTAAGAAAGCTTCAGGTAGTTTAAGCCAGGTGCATAAGATAATGTAAAATCTAAGTTACAATTAAAGACTAAACCGTATGTAAGTCTCATGAGTCGTAATTCTAAGAAGCCTTTAAGGATACTACAGTAAGGATACATTTATCATGTATTTTCTGGTTTCTGTTGACCCCAACATGGCAGCTAATTTGGCTATTGTTCTGAGCTCCGTCTCAGATTATTGCATGATTTGCTTTTTCCGTAAAAGTTTTTTTAAATCTGACACAGCTGTTGCATTAAGGAGAGGTATATCTATAATTCCATGTGTATTACTTGTATTATCATCTACATTTATGACGAGTATTTCTGTTGAAACGATGTGGCTATGTAAAATCACTTGATGTTTTTGGAACTAGTGAATGTAACGCGCCAATGTAAACTCAGATATTTTGTTATAAATATGAACTTTATCAAACAAAACATGCATGTATTGTGTAACATGAAGTCCTATGAGTGTCATCTGATGAAGATAATCAAAGGTTAGTGATTAATATTATCTCTATCTGCTTTTTCTGACTGCTATCTTTCGCAGGAAAAATGTCTGTGCTTATTGTGGTTTGATGGTGACTTAACAATCGTTTGTAGTGCTTTCGCTGAAAAGCATATTTGAAATCGGACAGTTTGATGGGATTAACAACAAGATTACCTTAAAAATGATATAAGACACATGTATGTTTGGGGAATTTTAATTATGAGATTTCTGTTTGAATTTGGAGCCCTGCACGTTTCACTGGCTGTTGTCATATCATCGATATTATCGATCCCGTTACCGTTAGCGGGGTGCAGCCATAAGATGAGAAAATAAATAAATAAATAAAATGAGCAACAAAAATCATATGTTGTCTTGTTTTCACATTAGTAGTAACATCGATGATTGTCGGCTAGAAATAAGTTATTCAAGTTGTTGAAACTCTAAGCAGTGTGCCTGACAACTTTTGGTCTCCAATATAGGCCCCTTTCTGTGTTTAATAAAATTGCGGCACGAGGGCAAAGCACATACAATTTGATTGTAGAAACTCCTCCCTGCTAATGAGGAAACCACTAGTTATGGATGTAGTATATCTGCCTGGAGAAAAAATGCTGAGCAAAGATTTTAGTTTTTCACAATGTATTCTGAATGGGGGAAACTCAGGGGTTGAACCTCCATTTCCAGGTTGTAGTTTTTCACAATTTATTCTGAATGTGATTGGGGGAAAACTCAGGGGAGTAACCTCCATTTCCAGGTTGCTTATGAGTGCATTTCACACTACTTTGGATTATAATTGTAAGGATCGCTTGAATGTCCTGTTGAATATAATGTTTGCTACAGTATCAAGAAATATGTTTAATTATTGAAGAACCGCGTTAATGACAGTATCCATTTGGGTGTTGTCAATAAAGTTACGATGATAATTTTTTTAATTTAACCTTTATTTAACCAGGTCGGCCAGTTGAGAACAAGTTCTCATTTACAACTGCAACCTGGCCAAGATAAAGCAAAGCAGTGTGACAAAAACAACACAGAGTTACACGTGGGATAAACAAACGTACAGTCAATAACACAATAGAAAAATCTATATACAGTGTGTGCAAATGGAGTACGGAGGTAAGGCAATAAATAGGCCATAGTAGCGAAGTAATTACAATTTAGCAAATTAACACTGGAGTGATAGATGTGCAGATGATGATGTGCAAGTAGAAATACTGGTGTGCAAAAGAGCAAAAAAAGTAAATAAAAATATGGGGATGAGGTAGGCAGTTGGATGGGCTACTTAGAGATGGGCTGTGTACAGCTGCAGCGATCGGTAAGCTGCTCAGATAGCTGATGCTTAAAGTTAGTGAGGGAGATATAAGTCTCCAACTTCAGCGATTTTTGCAATTCGTTCCAGTCATTGGCAGCAGAGAACTGGAAGGAAAGGCGGCCAAAGGAGGTGTTGGCTTTCGGGATGAACTGTGAGATATACATGCTGGAGCGCGTGCTACGGGTGGGTGTTGCTATGCTGACCATTGAGCTGAGAAAAGGTGGAGCTTTACCTAGCAAAGACTTTTAGATTGTTTTGGCGTTGAATATTTAGCGAGGGCCAGCCAACAAGAGCATACAGGTCGCAGTGGTGGGTGGTATATAGGGCTTTAGTGACAAAACGGATGGCACTGATACACTGCTGGAGGCTATTTTGTAAATGACATCGCCGATCCGTTTTACGAGGGTGTTTGGCAGCATGAGTGAAGGAGGCTATGTTGCGAAATAGGAAGCCAATTCTAGATTACATTTTGGATTGGAGATGCTTACTGTGAGTCTGGAAGGAGAGTTTACAGTCTAGCCAGACACCTAGGTATTTGTAGTTGTCCACATATTCTAAGTCAGAACTGTCCAGAGTAGTGATGCTTGTCGGGTGGGCGGGTGCGGGCAGCAATCGGTTGAAGAGCATTTAGTTTTACTTGCTTTTAAGAGCAGTTGGAGGCCACAGAAGGAGTGTTGTATGGCATTGAAGCTCGTTTGGAGGTTTGTTAGTTGGTGAACCAGGCGAGTCAGTCTTTTGAGAAACCAAGGCTGTTGAGTCTGCCGATAAGAATACGGTGATTGACAGAGTCGAAAGCCTTGGCCAGGTCGATGAAGACGGCTGCACAGTACTGTCTTTTATTGATGGCGGTTATGATATCGTTTAGTACCTTGAGCGTGGCTGAGGTGCACCCATGACCAGCTCTGAAACCAGATTGCATAGCGGAGAAGGTACGGTGGGATTCGAAATGGTCTGTAATCTGTTTGTTAACTTGGCTTTCGAAGACCTTAGAAAGGCAGGGTAGAATAGATATAGGTCTGTAGCAGTTTGGGTCTAGAGTGTCTCCCCCTTTGAAGAGGGGAATGACCGCGGCAGCTTTCCAATCTTTGGGAATCTCAGACGATACGAAAGAGAGGTTGAACAGACTAGTAATAGGGGTTGCAACAATTTCGGCAGATAATTTTAGAAAGGGTCCAGAATGTCAAGCCCGGCTGATTTGTAGGGGTCCAGATGTTGCAGCTCTTTCAGAACATCAGCTATCTAGATTTGGGTAAAGGAGAAATGGTGGGGGCTTTGGTGGGTTGCTGTTGAGGGTGCCGGGCAGTTGACCGGGGTAGGGGTAGCCAGGTGGAAAGCATGGCCAGCCGTAGAAAAATGCATATTGAAATTCTCAATTATAGTGGGACACTGGGTGAAGGAGAAGCTGGGGAGGCTTTGGCAAGTAGCTGCGAGGGGTGCGGAGCTGTTGGCAGGGGTTGGGGGTAGCCAGGAGGAAAGCATGACCAGCCGTAGAGAAATGCTTATTGAAATTCTTGATTATCGTGGAGTTATCGGTGGTGACAGTGTTTCCTAGCCTCAGTGCAGTGGGCAGCTGGGATGAGGTGCTCTTATTCTCCATGGACTTTACAGTGTCCCAAAACTTTTTGGAGTTAGAGCTACAGGATGCAAATTTCTGTTTGAAAAAGATATCCTTTGCTTTCTTAACTGACTGTGTGTGTATTGGTTCCTGACTTTTCTGAAAAGTTGCATATCGCGGGGACTATTCGATGCTAGTGCAGTACGCCACAGGATGTTTTTGTGCTGGTCGAGGGCAGTCAGGTCTGGAGCGAACCAAGGGAAATATCTGTTCTTAGTTACACATTTTTTGAAAGGGGCATGCTTATTTAAGGTGGTGAGGAAATTACTTTTAAAGATTAACCAGGCATCCTCTACTGGCGGGATGAGGTCAAAATCCTTCCAAGATACCCGGGCCAGGTCGATTAGAAAGGCCTGCTTGCAGAAGTGTTTGACAGTGATGAGGGGTGGTCGTTTGACCGCGGACCCATAACGGATGCAGGCAATGATCGCTGAGATCCTGATTGAAAACAGCAGAGGTGTATTTGGAGGGCAAGTTGGTCAGGATAATATCTATGAGGATGTCCATGTTTACAGATTTAGGGTTGTACCTGGTGGGTTCCTTGATAATTTGTGTGAGATTGAGGGCATCTAGCTTGGATTGTAGGACGGCCGGGGTGTTAAGCATATCCCAGTTTAGGTCACCTAATAGAACGGACTCTGAAGATAGATGGGGGGGGGGGGGCAATCAATTCACATATGGTGTCCAGGGCACAGCTGGGAGCTGGGGGGGGGGGTCTATAACAGGTGGCAACAGTGAGACTTATTTCTGGAAAGATTCATTTTTAAAATAAGAAGCTCGAACTGTTTGGGCATGGACTGGAAAGTATGACAGAACTCTTTGCAGGCCATCTCTGCAGTAGATTGCAACTCTCTTTTTGACAGTTCTATCTTGACGGAAGATGTTGTAGTTGGGGATGGAAATTTCAGAATTTTTGGTGGCCTTCCTAAGCCAGGATTTAGATATGGCAAGGACATTAAAGTTGGCGGAGTGTGCTAAAGCAGTGAGTAAAACAAACTTAGGAAGGAGGCTTCTGATGTTAACATGCATGAAACCAAGGCTTTTTCGAATACAGAAGTCAACAAATGAGAGTGCCTGGGGACACACAGGGCCTGGGTTAACCTCTACATCACATAAAAGGAGCAGATTTCTGGGCGTGGTATGATAGATTCAAGGCATAATGTACAGACAGGGGTATGGTAGCGTGCGAGTACAGTGGAGGTAAACCTAGGCATTGAGTAACAATAAGAGAGGTTGCATCTCTGGAGTTATGCTAGGTGAGGTCACCGGAAGTGTGGAGGTGGGACAAAAGAGTTCTCTGAGGCATGTAGAGTGGGACTAGGGGCTCCGCAGTAAAATAAAACAATGATAACTAAAAACAGTATACAAGGCATATTGACATTAGAGAGACATAAAGCGAGGCATAAAGCAATCACAGGTGTTGATTGGGAGAGCTAGCTAAGACAACAACGGGTAAGAAACAGTTAATCAGCTAAGACAACAGCAACACGTAAAATGGCAATGAATGGGCAGAGAGGGTCAATTAACTACACACTGGGCCTGAGTTCGAGGCTGGGGCCGACAGATAAACAAAATAAACAAAATGGAGAACCGTGACTAATGAACAGTCCAGCAGGCATCAGCTATGTAGCCAAGTGATCATAGGGTCCAGTGAACAGCAATATATGAACCAGGGAACCCGTTAGGTAGTCGTTACTATGCTAGCTGGGAGATGCGCCTGGCTCGAGGCTAACTGGTGCTAGCTTCGGGACAAGAGCGTCACCGACGTCTGGCAAAGGCCGGTTGAGGGCACATCTGACGGAATTGAGTCGGCAGACCAGTCGTGATGGATCGGCGGGGCTCTGTGTCGACAAAGGGTCCAGGCCAATTGGCAAAAGAGGTATTGTAGCTGGAGTTATTTGTTTGCTAGCCGGGAGATGCACCTGGATCGAGGCTAACTGGTGCTAGCTTCGGGACAAGGGCGTTAGCCACTATAGCCAATCCGGTGCAAAGGTCCAGAGCTTACGGCAGGAATCCGGTGATGTAGTGGCTTCTAGTGGTCTTAGTGAAGAGTCCGGGAGGCATCAGCTGTGTAGCCGAGTGATCATAGGGTCCACTAAGCAGGCCGGGAGATGGGCCTGGCTCAAGGCTAGCTTCGGGGCTGGGCCACTCGGTAGCAGCTAGCACGCTGCGATTATCCGGTGTAATGGTCCAGAGCTTACGGCAGGAATACGGTGATGTAGTGGAGAAAAACAGTCCGATATGCTCAGGGTTGATATCACGCTGTGCAGACTGGCAGGTACTATCCAGGCTAAAAGCGGCTGGTGTCTGAGCTAAAAAAGGGAAAGGCCGCTAGCAGTGGCTAACAATGATTAATAGCTAGTAGCTAATTAGCTGGTTAGCCTCTGATGGAGGTTCTAGCTATAAGGTCTAAACAATAGCAGATTTCTGTGCCCATGAAAACTAATTCCCCAGCGTAACATAAGGAGCCACTAAATGATAAGCAGGTCGAGTGCATTTCAGAATACAAAAAAATTGTCCGACAGCAAGATCCCGTATTTAAGTTCATCATATGATAAGCGTAACGTTATGACCATAACTACTGTTCCCTGAAGGAGGGAAACTAGGTACAACATACTATTAAATCCACATATTGGAGTGCCAACAAAAGAATTTCGTCAAAGGTAAGGCATGATTTATATTTTATTTCTGCGTTTTGTGTCGTGCTTGCAGTGTTGAAATATGCTACTCTGTTTGTTTACTGATGTGCTATCATCAGATAATAGCATCTTATGCTTTCGCCGAAAAGCTTTTTTGAAATCTGACATGTTGGCTGGATTCACAACGAGTGTAGCTTAATTTGGTATCTTACATGTGTGATTTAATGAAAGTCTGATTTTTATATCATGTTATTTGAATATGGCACACTGTATTTTCCCTGCTATTGGCCGGTGGGACGTTTGCCAGAGAAGTTAATCCCGCTCTTCACCGACACAGGAAAGGGCGGGGACAAATAGGTGTTGTACCTCGTTTCCCTCCTTCAGGGAAGTGATATTATAATCAAAGTTACACTCCCTTTCAGTCATTCAACTTCGGAAAAACATACTATGGGGAAATACAATCATTCCCCATGCCGACCCAAACGGATACTAAATGAAACGGCCCATGGCAGACCACCCAGACTTGACCCTACAAGATGCCTGGGGACACACAGGGTCTGGGTTAACCTCTACATCACATAAAAGGAGCAGATTTCTGGGTGAGTTTTGTCAATTTATTCATTGTCTTTTGTCTGAAACACTCCTGTAAATGTTGAGTAAGGACGCACACCTGATTACGCATAAAGAAGTAGGACTAGTCTACCTGGACTGCACACAAATGTAGGCCTATAAATGTGCCCATTTGGGGATGTCTGATAGTATTTCTCATTGTCTTAACGCTAAACCACTAATGAGTTGTGGAGCTTCTCAAAGTAATTTTTTCTTCACCTCAAACAGCAAGTAAACAAAGACTAATCAAAATCAATTGCGAATGACAATAGTTCCTCAAAGTATTTTTGTAAAATATTTCCAGCTCTCACCCTTTCGATAACCACTCAGCATTAAAGGGAAAAACGTAATGCTCTGATCCAGTGGAAATGTTATAAAATACCTGATTACTTCTTATCCTTTGCACAAATAGACGACAGCTGTGTCTGTCCAGAACTCACTGGAGCAGGAAACTGAGGGCCTAGAATATTTTATACAATGTTGCAAGCTTGCTATCCGAGTTTCCTGACCTAGTTGATAGTTGATACAATGTTTCAACTTTGTTGTAGACAGGCCATTTGCAGCCAATGTGATTTCTAGGATATTTATTTTTAAAATCGGGATATGTTCTACCTGCAGAATGCAATGTTTTTAATTGTAGGCTTTATGTAGACTATTCTTTTTAACATAGTTGGCAATGGCAATAAAAGTTACTTTTAGATTTCTATAATTTTCATTTAGATTTAGATAGAATGTAGATTAATCACAGACAATGATTTTGAGATACTATTATAAATTAAATTAAACTGTTCCACGAAAATGTGCATATGAAAATCATAACTGGCACACAGATTGGTAGAAATGGTCAGATAAATTGGCACTCGCTCTGGAAAAGGTTGCAGACTGCTGGTGTAGTCTATTACTAGTCTAGTAGTCTATGTATCTGTAGTCTATTACTGCAAACTTCAGGAGCAGAACGGCAGAATTTATGAAGTCCAGCAGCAGAGGGGGGCTCCCTCCGGTCGGGTTGTGTTGACGACCGGCTCCTTCCGGTCGGGTTGTGTTGACGACCGGCTCCCTCCGGTCGGGTTGTGTTGACGACCGGCTCCCTCCGGTCGGGTTGTGTTGACGACCGGCTCCCTCCGGTCGGGTTGTGTTGACGACCGGCTCCCTCCGGTCGGGTTGTGTTGACGACCGGCTCCCTCCGGTCGGGTTGTGTTGACGACCGGCTCCCCCTGGTCGGGTTATGTTGACGAGCGGCTCCCTCTAGTTATGACTTCGAGTCATTTGTGTGTCTTAATTATCTGATTAAACAGAATGCTTAAAGCATCAGACAAGTTCAGTACGTATATTTGATTTTATAAAAACACATGGGGCAATTGGTAGAAAGAACAGAAGACTCTTGGTTGACCAAGATGTATTTTAGTTGGGGACAGCACTAGAACATGATTTTGGGGCTCACGAGTGGCGCAGCGGACACTGCATCTCAGTGCTTGAGGCGCCACTACAGACACCCTGGATCAAATCAAGATTGAATCACAACCGACCGTGATTGGGAGTCCCATAGGGCGGCGCACAATTGGCCCAGCGTCGTCCAGGGTAGGCAGTCATTGTAAATAAGAATTTGTTCTTAACTGACTTGCCTAGTTAAATAAAGGTTATATTTAAATAAATAAAAAATAGTGTTTCATGACAAACCATTTTCTACAAATCCGTCAAGGCACCAACTTTGAGAAGGGTTTAAAACAAAGGTTTCAAACCAATTCATGAATATAATTGCATCTAGGTTTGTTTTGCCATTAATGTAAGGGCATGAAAAAAAATTGGGTGAATATTATACAATGACTTATCAACAGCTCTAATAATTTGCCCCGCACAGGAAATCTAGACTGGCAATTCTAGAATGTACTATATAGCCTAGTAACCTGGTTAAACTATCATTATGACATCATGGATGAATTCTAGAATATACTATATAGCCTAGAAACCTGGCTAAACTATCATTATGACTAGAGGTCGACCGATTAATTAGGGCCGATTTCAAGTTTTCATAACAATCGGAAATCGGTATTTTTGGACACCGATTTGGCCAAATATTATTTATTTTTTTACACCTTTATTTAACTAGGCAAGTCAGTTAAGAACACATTCTTATTTTCAATGACGGCCTAGGAACGGTGGGTTAACTGCCTCGTTCAGGGTCAGAACGACAGATTTTCACCTTGTCTCCTCGGGGGATCCAATCTTGCAACCTTACAGTTAACTAGTCCAACACTATAACCACCTGCCTCTCGTTGCACTCCACAAGGAGACTGCCTGTTACGCGAATGCAGTAAGCCAAGGTAAGTTGCTAGCTAGCATTAAACTTATCTTATAAAAAACAATCAATCAATCATAATCACTAGTTAACTACACATGGTTGATGATATTACTAGTTTATCTAGCGTGTCCTGCGTTGCATATAATCTGACTGAGCATACAAATATCTAAGTATCTGACTGAGCGGTGGTAGGCAGAAGCAGGCGCGTAAACATTCATTCAAACAGCACTTTCGAGCGTTTTGCCAGCAGCTCTTCGTTGTGCGTCAAGCATTGCGCTGTTTATGACTTCAAGCCTATCAACTCCAAAGATGAGGCTGGTGTAACCGAAGTGAAATGGCTAGCTAGCGGGGTGCACGCTAATAGCGTTTCAAACGTCACTCGCCCTGAGACTTGGAGTGGTTGTTCCCCTTGCTCTGCATGGGTAACGCTCCTTTGAGGGTGGCTGTCGTTGTGTTCCTGGTTCGAGCCCAGGGAGGAGCGAGGAGAGGGACGGAAGCTATACTGTTACACTGGCAATACTAAAGTGCCTATAAGAACATCCAAAAGTCAAAAGGTTCATGAAATACAAATGGTATAGAGGGAAATAGTCCTATAATTCCTATAATAACTACAACCTAAAATGTCTTACCTGGGAATATTGAAGAGTCATGTTAAAAGATGTTCTGAGCAAGGAACTTAAACTTTAGCTTTCTTACATAGCACATATTGCACTTTTACTTTCTTCTCCAACATTTAGTTTTTGCATTATTTAAAACAAATTGAACATGTTTCATTATTTATTCGAGGCTAAATTGATTTTATTGATGTATTATATTAAGTTAAAATAAGTGTTCATTCAGTATTGTTGTAATTGTCATTATTGCAAATAAATAAATAAAATTAATCGGCCAATTAATCGGTATCGGCTTCTTTGGTCCTCCAATAATCGGTATCGGCGTTGAAAAATAATAATCGGTTGACCTCTAATTATGACATCATGGATGAATTCTAGAATATACTATATATCCTAGAAACCTGGTTACACTATCATTATGACATCATGGATGAATTCTAGAATATACTATAATAGCCTAGAAACCTGGTTAAACTATCATTATGACCTCATGGATGGCCAGTCCTTGTATTCATAGTGTAGTGAATTCAGGGGGAAGCCCTGAGCTGAACTCAAACCTGGGTCCAGCAACTGTCAAGCCAACACTTTATAACTGTTACGCCAAGATGTCTGAACTTCTTGACGAGGTCGCTAGGTGTTGGGTTACGGTTTCTACAATAGCTTTCCCTATGATGTTGAGAGTGGTTACATTTCTCCAGCCCCCATCCCTCAGCTGCTTACCAAACCAAGTCTCTGGGCAGCCATTTTGTTGCGGTTTAAAAAAAAAAAAAAACACAACTCAGCAATCTGCAGTTCAAACATACTGTCATTCCACCACTGGTTTGGTAATAAGATGATTATGGGGTTGGAGAAATGTAACTAGAGACAGACAGACCTATGGATGCAAGGACTGACCATCCATGATATCAACATTATAGTTTTAACCATGTTGAGGCTCTAACACCAAACATCAGTTCAACTGCAGAATTTGTGCCTCTTAGACAGTACTTACTAGTGTTAATCAGGGAACGGTTTCTCAAAACCATCTTACGGCTAAGTTCATCGTTAGAACCATTGGATGCCTTAAGATGCGTTTGGGAAACCGGGCCCAGAAATCCAGTTTCCTTCTCTTCTTCCTCCTCCTTTTTCGATGTAACAGTCATCTCTCCCTCCCCCTCTTTCACTCTGAACGCGTCTTCCTCTTCTTTCACAGTAACGGCCTCACTCTCTACTTCTTGTTTTACTGTGATATTCTCATCTTCTTTGGCAGGAGAAGAGTAGCTTAGTGACCTCATGGTCAGAGATGTTAGCTAGCTAGGCTAATGCTAATGCTAACTTAACCAGCCCGCTTGCTGACTAATAACAACAACACCGTAAATATGAAATTAAATCGGATAACTAACCAAGAAGACAGAAGTGGTTTTAAAACACAGTGGCTAATAAAAAAACGAAAGCGTCTAAAGAGCTTTATTGGTTCGTCTATTTTGTGTAGCAAGCTACGGAGGTGGCTGACTGTCCGTTGCTGCTGTTGAAAGAAGCGTTCCGTCCACTAGATTATACGTCACAGTAGCAGTATTGGTATTATTGGTAGTATTATTTGGGGTTCTGATGGGGTACAACAGTTGAACTAAGCTCATGAGGAATGTGTTATATTCTTCAAGAATCAATGGCTATAAATAAATAATTTAAAAGTCACAATATGGATGTAGCAATTGCAGATTTCCGCTTTAACACCACACATCAGTTCAACAACTGCAGAGTTTGTACCTCTGTTTTTAAGACAGTACTTACTAGTGTTAATCAGGGAACGGTTTCCCAAAACCATCTTATGGCTAAATTCATCTTTAGAACCATTGGATGCCTTAAGATGTGTTTGGGAAACCGGGCCCCGAAATCCAGTTTCCTCCTCTTCTTCCTCCTCCTCTTTCACTCCAAAAACTGCATCCCCCTCTTCTTTTACTGTAACATCCTTCTCCTCTTTCACTCTGAACGCGTCTTCCTCTTCTTTCACAGTAACGGGCTCACTCTCTACTTCTTGTTTTACTGTGATATCCACCTCTCCTCCTTTAGCAGGGGAGTAGTTTAGTGACCTCATGGCCGGGGATGTTAGCTAAGCTAATGCTAACTTAACCAGCCCGCTAGCTGAATAATAACAACAACACCGTAAATATGAAATTAAAAGGGATAACTAACTAGACGACAGAAGTGGGTTTAAAACACAGTGGCTAATATACACTAAAGCGTCTAAAGAGATATATTGGTTCAGCTATTTTGGCTAGCAAGCTACCGAGGTGTCTGACTAACTATTGTTGCTGCTGCTGAAAGACGCGTTCCATCCACTAGATTATACGTCACACCAACAGCATAACCTTAAAGTCGCAGACCGCCATCTGCTGAATGGAATGGGTAACGCAGTTGAGTAAAACGTATATTTTATTTTCAGACAAAAAGTTAAAGGGTATGAATCAGGGACGTCACTAGATCTAAAATATTAATTACCCCCCCTAAATAAATCAATATCAGTCAATATATTTTTTCTGTGATTTTCTTTTTTTTGTCAACGGTTCCATCGCATCTTAAACTATTTACCGGGCCGGCACTAGGACCGGGGGAGGCTGCTGCTGCACTCGTGACTGTTAGACTTTCTTCAGCAAAGATGGCGGACAGAAATACTAGAAGAGAGGGGTACCCCTACACAGACCTGAACTGAATCAAAGATGGCGGACAGAAATACCAGGAGAGAGGGGTACCCCTACACAGAACTGAACTGAATCAAAGATGGCGGACAGAAATACTAGGATGGAAGCAAATGTAAGGGATTATAAAGTCATAACGAATCATGCAAAAACATGTACAGTTGACAGGAATGTTAGTTCATGTAGAGACAAACGATTCTGCATTTTTTTAATCATAGTTCATTTACGAAAATCGTGATTTAGCCAGCTAGCTGACTAGCTAACATTAGCCAGCTAGCTGGCTAGCTTTATGGGTGTTGTGACATGAGTATGACATTGTAATTCTGGTTGTTTTAGGGACTCCTGAAACAACCAGCAAACCAGGCTGTCGTTTTGGGAAACAGTGGATGTATAGAATCTAGCTAGCTGAAGAATTTACTGCAAATTGAATGTACAATTTTGTAAGCTTGCCTTGCTGATATTTGCCATGCAGATGGATGAAATCACGTAGCTTGCTATGTTCTTGCTTATTGTGCAGTGGATGATTAAAATCCCTGTATGCCCATAGATGTGTAGCTAGCTATCTAGCCGATCTGTGTATGGCCCCAACCGTTTGGTATACATATTAGTTCAGAACCTAGCTATGAACCTCAGCTATCATAGCCAGTAGTATCAACTTCAAAACAGCCTGAATGACATTAATGAAGCCTATGGATTGAGTAGAATATAATATCATGTTGTGCCAAGGATAAAAGTCGTATATACATGTAGTTATTACCATGCATGAGATCCCCACATTGTAGTGTCAAATTCCAGTCTTTGAATGACGCTGTGTCTGCATGTATGTATTACAATTCTACACTTCAGTGTTTACCAATCTTGGTCCTGGAACATCAATGGTTAGACGTTGTAATTAATAGACTAGAAACAGGATTTAACTAGTTAATTCATATATACAGAAATATAATGTTAAAAAACAGTACACTACACTTCCTATGCATCATGTAAATACTCCAACACCGGTTCATCTCAACATCTAATGCCCTTCATCTGCATTGATCTGATAAACACAGGATAGGTGGAGTATTTCATCACATTACACTTCATTTCAACCAGTAGAGAATGTGAAACGCTTTATTGAAAAGCTCATTATCCAAGTGTTATAAATACAAGTTCAATCTGTACTTCAATGCACATCTGTTGTGAATTATAAAAACAGATGAAGAAAGAGGTGGAGAGAGAGGTGTAAAAGACAGAAAGGGAAAGAGGTAAGCACATAGGAGCAGGGAAGGCAGCACATGATTAATGAATCACAGTGCTACCTAAATATTCTCTCAGTTCATCACAATTACATAATAGTGTCTCTAGTCGGCCCAAAGGTTATCTTAAAAGCAGCTGAGATGGCGATGATGGGACTGGGAGTTGGCATCCTCGCACATCAAAACATATCTGCAGATGAGTGACAGATGGAGAGAGAGAGCATGTTTAAGCCTTGTGTTTAAATTTTTTATTCTAACATTGTTAGTCATCAATCAGGAGGTGAAATGCAAAACTGACCTGGGATCATTAACTCTGGGACTACTGCATCTATCTGTATTTCAATGTAAAGCATCTCTTTAATAATACTTCCTGTATAATATAAACTGACCTGGGATCATTAACTCTGGGACTACTGCATCTCTCTGTATTTCAATGTAAAGCATCTCTTTAATAATACTTCCTGTGTAATATAAACTGACCTGGGATCATTAACTCAGGGACTACTGCATCTATCTGTATTTCAATGTAAAGCATCTCTTTAATAATACTTCCTGTATAATATAAACTGACCTGACCTAACTGACATAATTATACCCGAAAATTGTCAGTTGATTGTATACATAATTGATTACTAAATGTTATATGAATTGTAAATATGAAATATCAAAACCAAATGTTTGTTAATATGTATAATATAGAACATAAAGTAATATGTATAAATTACTGATATCGATTAGGGGGGGAAATCAGGATGTACGTGATGTTGAAACTAACACAACTAAAAAACACATGGAAATGGGAGATATACACTGCTCAAAAAAATAAAGGGAACACTTAAACAACACAATGTAACTCCAAGTCAATCACACTTCTGTGAAATCAAACTGTCCACTTAGGAAGCAACACTGATTGACAATAAATTTCACATGCTGTTGTGCAAATGGAATAGACAACAGGTGGAAATTATAGGCAATTAGCAAGACACCCCCAATAAAGGAGTGGTTCTGCAGGTGGTGACCACAGACAACTTCTCAGTTCCCATGCTTCCTGGCTGATGTTTTGGTCACTTTTGAATGCTGGCGGTGCTTTCACTCTAGTGGTAGCATGAGACGGAGTCTACAACCCACGTAAGTGGCTCAGGTAGTGCAGCTCATCCAGGATGGCACATCAATGCGAGCTGTGGCAAGAAGGTTTGCTGTGTCTGTCAGCGTAGTGTCCAGAGCATGGAGGCGCTACCAGGAGACAGGCCAGTACATCAGGAGACGTGGAGGAGGGCAACAACCCAGCAGCAGGACCGCTACCTCCGCCTTTGTGCAAGGAGGAGCAGGAGGAGCACTGCCAGAGCCCTGCAAAATGACCTCCAGCAGGCCACAAATGTGCATGTGCAACGGATGTGAAATGGCTAGCTAGTTAGCGGGTACGCGCTAATAGCGTTTCAATCAGTTACGTCACTTGCTCTGAAACCTAGAAGTAGTGTTGCCCCTTGCTCTGCAAGGGCCGTGGCTTTTGTGGAGCGATGGGTAACGACGCTTCGTGGGTGTCAGTTGTTGATGTGTGCAGAGGGTCCCTGGTTCGCGCCCAAGGTTCGGGGCGAGGGGACGTACTAAAGTTATACTGTTACACATGTGTCTGCTCAAACGGTCAGAAACAGACTCCATGAGGGTGGTATGAGGGCCCGACGTCCACAGGTGGGGGTTGTGCTTACAGCCCAACACCATGCAGGACGTTTGGCATTTGCCAGAGAACACCAAGATTGGCAAATACGCCACTGGCGCCCTGTGCTCTTCACAGATGAAAGCAGGTTCACACTGAGCACATGTGACAGACGTGACAGAGTCTGGAGACGCCGTGGAGAACGTTCTGCTGCCTGCAACATCCTCCAGCATGACCGGTTTGGCGGTGGGTCAATCATGGTGTGGGGTGGCATTTCTTTGGTGCAGTGTAATGTGTTGTTTTACAGGGTCAGCCATAGTAGTATGATAGGTGTTGTGTTACAGGGTCAGTCATAGTAGTATGATAGGTGTTGTTTTACAGGGTCAGTCATAGTAGTATGATAGGTGCAGTGTAATGTGTTGTTTTACAGGGTCAGCCATAGTAGTATGCTCTAACAACTGAGCTACACGGGACTGTAGTATGATAGTGCAGTGTAATGTGTTGTGTTACAGGGTCAGCCATAGTAGTATGATAGGTGTTGTGTTACAGGGTCAGCCATAGTAGTATGATAGGGGATGTTTTACAGGGTCAGCCATAGTAGTATGATAGGTGTTGTTTTACAGGGTCAGCCATAGTAGTATGATAGGTGTTGTTTTACAGGGTCAGCCATAGTAGTATGATAGGTGCAGTGTAATGTGTTGTGTTACAGGTTCAGCCATAGCAGTATGATAGGTGTTGTTTTACAGGGTCAGACATAGTAGTATGATAGGTGCAGTGTAATGTGTTGTGTTACAGGGTCAGCCATAGTAGGATGATAGGTGTTGTTTTACAGGGTCAGCCATAGTAGTATGATAGGTGTTGTTTTACAGGGTCAGCCATAGTAGTATGATAGGTGTTGTTTTACAGGGTCAGCCATAGTAGTATGATAGGTGTTGTTTTACAGGGTCAGTCATAGTAGTATGATAGGTGTTGTTTACAGGGTCAGTCATAGTAGTATGATAGGTGTTGTTTTACAGGGTCAGCCATAGCAGTATGACAGGTGTTGTGTTACAGGGTCAGTCATAGTAGTATGATAGGTGTTGTGTTACAGGGTCAGCCATAGTAGTATGATAGGTGTTGTGTTACAGGGTCAGACATAGTAGTATGAAAGGTGTTGTTTTACAGGGTCAGTCATAGTAGTATGATAGGTGCAGTGTAATGTGTTGTGTTACAGGGTCAGCCATAGTAGTATGATAGGTGTTGTTTTACAGGGTCAGTCATAGTAGTATGATAGGTGCAGTGTAATGTGTTGTGTTACAGGGTCAGTCATAGTAGTATGATAGGTGTTGTTTTACAGGGTCAGTCATAGTAGTATGATAGGTGTTGTTTTACAGGGTCAGTCATAGTAGTATGATAGGTGCAGTGTAATGTGTTGTGTTACAGGGTCAACCATAGTAGTATGATAGGTGTTGTTTTACAGGGTCAGACATAGTAGTATGATAGGTGCAGTGTAATGTGTTGTGTTGTGTTACAGGGTCAGCCATAGTAGTATGATAGTTGTTGTTTTACAGGGTCAGCCATAGTAGTATGATAGGTGTTGTGTTACAGGGTCAGCCATAGTAGTATGATAGGTGTTGTTTTACAGGGTCAGTCATAGTAGTATGATAGGTGCAGTGTAATGTGTTGTGTTGTGTTACAGGGTCAGCCATAGTAGTATGATAGGTGTTGTTTTACAGGGTCAGTCATAGTAGTATGATAGGTGCAGTGTAATGTGTTGTTTTACAGGGTCAGTCATAGCAGTATGACAGGTGTTGTGTTACAGGGTCAGCCATAGTAGTATGATAGGTGTTGTGTTACAGGGTCAGCCATAGTAGTATGATAGGTGCAGTGTAATGTGTTGTTTTACAGGGTCAGCCATAGTAGTATGATAGGTGTTGTTTTACAGCGTCAGCCATAGTAGTATGATAGGTGCAGTGTAATGTGTTGTGTTACAGGGTCAGTCATAGCAGTATGACAGGTGTTGTGTTACAGGGTCAGTCATAGTAGTATGATAGGTGTTGTTTTACAGGGTCAGCCATAGTAGTATGATAGGTGCAGTGTAATGTGTTGTGTTACAGGGTCAGTCATAGTAGTATGATAGGTGTTGTTTTACAGGGTCAGTCATAGTAGTATGATAGGTGTTGTTTTACAGGGTCAGTCATAGTAGTATGATAGGTGTTGTTTTACAGGGTCAGCCATAGTAGTTTGATAGGTGTTGTTTTACAGGGTCAGTCATAGTAGTATGATAGGTGCAGTGTAATGTGTTGTTTTACAGGGTCAGCCATAGTAGTATGATAGGTGTTGTTTTACAGGGTCAGCCATAGTAGTATGATAGGTGTTGTTTTACAGGGTCAGCCATAGTAGTATGATAGGTGTTGTTTTACAGGGTCAGCCATAGTAGTATGATAGGTGTTGTGTTACAGGGTCAGCCATAGTAGTATGATAGGTGCAGTGTAATGTGTTGTGTTACAGGGTCAGTCATAGTAGTATGATAGGTGTTGTTTTACAGGGTCAGACATAGTAGTATGATAGGTGTTGTTTTACAGGGTCAGTCATGGTAGTATGATAGGTGTTGTGTTACAGGGTCAGCCATAGTAGTATGATAGGTGCAGTGTAATGTGTTGTGTTACAGGGTCAGTCATAGTAGTATGATAGGTGTTGTTTTACAGGGTCAGTCATAGTAGTATGATAGGTGCAGTGTAATGTGTTGTGTTACAGGGTCAGTCATAGTAGTATGATAGGTGTTGTTTTACAGGGTCAGCCATAGTAGTATGATAGGTGTTGTTTTACAGGGTCAGTCATAGTAGTATGATAGGTGTTGTTTTACAGGGTCAGTCATAGTAGTATGATAGGTGTTGTTTTACAGGGTCAGTCATAGTAGTATGATAGGTGTTGTGTTACAGGGTCAGCCATAGTAGTATGATAGGTGTTGTGTTACAGGGTCAGTCATAGTAGTATGATAGGTATTGTTTTACAGGGTCAGTCATAGTAGTATGATAGGTGTTGTTTTACAGGGTCAGACATAGTAGTAGTATGATAGGTGTTGTTTTACAGGGTCAGTCATAGTAGTATGATAGGTGTTGTTTTACAGGGTCAGTCATAGTAGTATGATAGGTGTTGTGTTACAGGGTCAGCCATAGTAGTATGATAGGTGTTGTGTTACAGGGTCAGTCATAGTAGTATGATAGGTATTGTTTTACAGGGTCAGTCATAGTAGTATGATAGGTGTTGTTTTACAGGGTCAGACATAGTAGTAGTATGATAGGTGTTGTTTTACAGGGTCAGTCATAGTAGTATGATAGGTGTTGTTTTACAGGGTCAGTCATAGTAGTATGATAGGTGTTGTTTTACAGGGTCAGTCATAGTAGTATGATAGGTGTTGTTTTACAGGGTCAGCCATAGTAGTATGATAGGTGTTGTTTTACAGGGTCAGTCATAGTAGTATGATAGGTGTTGTTTTACAGGGTCAGTCATAGTAGTATGATAGGTGCAGTGTAATGTGTTGTTTTACAGGGTCAGCCAGAGTAGTATGATAGGTGTTGTTTTACAGGGTCAGTCATAGTAGTATGATAGGTGTTGTTTTACAGGGTCAGCCATAGTAGTATGATAGGTGTTGTTTTACAGGGTCAGTCATAGTAGTATGATAGGTGTTGTGTTACAGGGTCAGTCATAGTAGTATGATAGGTGTTGTTTTACAGGGTCAGCCATAGTAGTATGATAGGTGTTGTTTTACAGGGTCAGTCATAGTAGTATGATAGGTGTTGTTTTACAGGGTCAGCCATAGTAGTATGATAGGTGCAGTGTAATGTGTTGTGTTACAGGGTCAGTCATAGTAGTATGATAGGTGTTGTTTTACAGGGTCAGCCATAGTAGTATGATAGGTGCAGTGTAATGTGTTGTGTTGCAGGGTCAGTCATAGTAGTATGATAGGTGTTGTTTTACAGGGTCAGTCATAGTAGTATGATAGGTGCAGTGTAATGTGTTGTTTTACAGGGTCAGCCATAGTAGTATGATAGGTGTTGTTTTACAGGGTCAGCCATAGTAGTATGATAGGTGCAGTGTAATGTGTTGTTTTACAGGGTCAGACATAGTATTATGATAGGTGCAGTGTCATGTGTTGTGTTACAGGGTCAGCCATAGTAGTATGACAGGTGCAGTGTAATGTGTTGTGTTGTTTTACAGGGTCAGCCATAGTAGTATGATAGGTGTTGTTTTACAGGGTCAGACATAGTAGTATGATAGGTGCAGTGTAATGTGTTGTGTTACAGGGTCAGCCATAGTAGTATGATAGTTGCAGTGTAATGTGTTGTGTTGTTTTACAGGGTCAGACATAGTAGTATGATAGGTGCAGTGTAATGTGTTGTGTTACAGGGTCAGCCATAGTAGTATGATAGGTGCAGTGTAATGTGTTGTGTTACAGGGTCAGCCATAGTAGTATGATAGGTGTTGTGTTACAGGGTCAGCCATAGTAGTATGATAGGTGCAGTGTAATGTGTTGTGTTACAGGGTCAGCCATTTTGCTCAAGGACACATCAACTGATCTTTCAGATGTTTTCCTGTTCAACTCTGGTATTCAAACCGCTATAACCGTTATAACCGTTAGGCTACTTGCCGCACATTATTTTATTATTATTTGATGAAAGAATTTTTTTTTTTAAATAGATTCTTTTTGTCTGGAAATAAAATAAACATTTCTCTCAAAAGCGTGACGGACTCCAGTCGGCAGAAGGCGATGTGCGTCTTTCATGCGACACTGCTAGTGTGACGTATAATCTAGTGGACGGGACGTTTCTTCGTCAACAACAACAACAGCAGCTAGTCAGCCACCTCACCACCTTTCTAGACAAAATAGTCGTTGTATAGTTGCACCTGTGTTTTAAAAATACGTATGTCTTATAGCTAGCTAGTTTCCCCATTTAATTTCATATATACGTTGTTAGGTAGCTGGCTTGATAAATTAGCCTATCACTAGGCTAACGAACGCTAGCTAGTTAGCTAACATCCCGACCATGAGTTCACTAAGCTACTCTCCTCCTGCTACAGAAGAGGACGTCTACTGGACGGAGAAAGAAGTTCTCGTGAAAGAGGAGGAGGAAGAGGAGGCTGTTACAGTAAAACAAGAAGTAGATGGTGAGGCTGTTACCGTGAACGAAGAAGAGAAAGACGTTACAGTGAAAGAAGAGGAAGACGCGTTCAGGATGAAAGAGGAGGAGGATGTTACAGTAAAAGAAGAGGATGATGCAGTTTTTGGAGTGAAAGAGGAAGAGATGACTGTCACATTGGAGGAGGAGAAGGAAGATCAAGAACAGGAGGAGGAGACAGGAGATCTGATTAAGACCAGTAAGTACTGTCTTAAAAACAGGAGCACAAACTATTGATGAACTAATGCGTGGTTTTAAAGCAGCGTTCTACTTAATGTTGATGCTTGAATATGTTATTATTTAATGTAGGAATTGATAACTACACTGTAAGATGTGTATACCACCAAAGAGCGGGTCACCAACAAAACCTTAACAATGGATTTACACGCAAAATCACATCTTTAATGTCTCACAGAATGGACTTGCTCTTATCATGACTCAAATTACATTGTATTACACTGGAGAGTGATTCCATGCCAACGTGGGCCGAAAATATTTTTCGTATCTCAGAATATAATGTTTTGGCAATTCTCTCATAGAAACCTCATTGGAGGAAGTATGTTCGGTATGTTTTTTACATTTGTAACACAAACCATGTTTGAGAAAACCCTGATAAAAGTGGCCATTTTAGGACCTTTTTAGACCTATACATGCCTCCTGTCAGACCCCATGACCTCTGACCCCTACATGATACAGACATCATCTAGTCATTATACTGTCAGACCCCATGACCTCTGACCCCTACATGATACAGACAACATCTAGTCATTATACTGTCAGACCCCATGACCTCTGACCCCTACATGATACAGACAACATCTAGTCATTATACTGTCAGACCCCATGACCTCTGACCCCTACATGATACAGACAACATCTAGTCATTATACTGTCAGACCCCATGACCTCTGACCCCTACATGATACAGACAACATCTAGTCATTATACTGTCAGACCCCATGACCTCTGACCCCTACATGATACAGACAACATCTAGTCATTATACTGTCAGACCCCATGACCTCTGACCCCTACATGATACAGACAACATCTAGTCATTATACTGTCAGACCCCATGACCTCTGACCCCTACATGATACAGACAACATCTAGTCATTATACTGTCAGACCCCATGACTTCTGACCCCTACATGATACAGACAACATCTAGTCATTATACTGTCAGACCCCATGACCTATGACCCCTACATGATACAGACAACATCTAGTCATTATACTGTCAGACCCCATGACCTCTGACCCCTACATGATACAGACAACATCTAGTCATTATACTGTCAGACCCCATGACCTATGACCCCTACATGATACAGACAACATCTAGTCATTATACTGTCAGACCCTCTGACCCCTACATGATACAGACATCATCTAGTCATTATACTGTCAGACCCCATGACCTCTGAACCCTACATGATACAGACAACATATAGTCATTATACTGTCAGACCCCATGACCTCTGAACCCTACATGATACAGACAACATCTAGTCATTATACTGTCAGACCCCATGACCTCTGACCCCTACATGATACAGACAACATCTAGTCATTATACTGTCAGACCCCATGACCTCTGACCCCTACATGATACAGACAACATCTAGTCATTATACTGTCAGACCCCATGACCTCTGACCCCTACATGATACAGACAACATCTAGTCATTATACTGTCAGACCCCATGACCTATGACCCCTACATGATACAGACAACATCTCGTCATTATACTGTCAGACCCTCTGACCTCTGACCCCTACATGATACAGACAACATCTAGTCATTATACTGTCAGACCCCATGACCTCTGAACCCTACATGATACAGACAACATCTAGTCATTATACTGTCAGACCCCATGACCTCTGACCCCTACATGATACAGACAACATCTAGTCATTATACTGTCAGACCCCATGACCTCTGACCCCTACATGATACAGACAACATCTAGTCATTATACTGTCAGACCCCATGACCTCTGACCCCTACATGATACAGACAACATCTAGTCATTATACTGTCAGACCCCATGACCTATGACCCCTACATGATACAGACAACATCTCGTCATTATACTGTCAGACCCTCTGACCCCTACATGATACAGACAACATCTAGTCATTATACTGTCAGACCCCATGACCTCTGACCCCTACATGATACAGACAACATCTAGTCATTATACTGTCAGACCCCATGACCTCTGACCCCTACATGATACAGACAACATCTAGTCATTATACTGTCAGACCCCATGACCTCTGACCCCTACATGATACAGACAACATCTAGTCATTAATCCATAGTGTGTCCATAGATGTTTGCCCAACGGAAGAAGTGGTCAGAAAATGACTTTTTGGACCTGAATGGCAAAACATTCAGGAGATGTGGGGGGCGGCAGGTAGCGGCAGGTAGCCTAGTGGTTAGAGCATTGGACTAGTAACCAAAAGATTGCAAGATCGAATCCTCGAGCTGACAAGGTGAAAATCTGTCGTTCTGCGCCTGAACAAGGCAGTTAACCCACTGTTCCCCGGGTAGGCCTTCATTAAAAATAAGAATTTGTTCTGACTTGCCTAGTTAAATAAAGGTTAAATTTTTTTTTAAATGTTCAAAGTTGACCCGTTTTCTATTCCCCACCAGACCATGAGACATCCATGTTTTAATCACTGGAATAGAGAAACGGTTGAGTTTGATATCATTGAAAAACAAAAAGAGTTGTTAAACTGTTTTATAATCCCCCCCCCCCCCCAATTTAAAAAAAAAATATTACATTTTTAACCTTTTAACATCAATTATCTAAAAACATGCAAACTCCTTGTTTGCACATGTTGTAGTT
Organism: Salvelinus alpinus; assembly: GCF_045679555.1. Lineage (NCBI taxonomy): Eukaryota > Metazoa > Chordata > Actinopteri > Salmoniformes > Salmonidae > Salvelinus > Salvelinus alpinus. Next base: position 113,942,924 of record NC_092087.1, on the reverse strand, counting down.
TAGACCCTACTCTACATCATCTGAGGTTTTTGAGTCTTGCCTGCCACCGGTTGAATACAGGGTGGGTGTCATTTCAATTATACACATAGAATTCATAGAATGGACCCTTCAGACCAGTGGTGGAAAAAGTACCCAACTGTCAAACTAGAGTCAAAGTAAAGATTCCTTAATAGAAAATGACTCGAGTAAAAGTCACAGAGTAAAATACTACTCGAGTAAAAGTCATTAAAAAAAATATATATACTTAAGTATCAAATGTAAATGTAATCCCTAAAATATAATTTTAAGTATAAAAAGTAAAAGTATTAATAATTTCACATTCCTTATATTAAGCATACCTGACCGCACAATGTTCTTGTTTTGTTATTTTACGGATAGCCAGGGGCACTCCAACACTCAGGAGTCATTTACAAACAATGTATTTGTCAGATCAGATGCAGTAAGGATGATCAGGGATGTTCTCTTGAAAAGTGTGTGAATTTGACCATTTTGCTGTCCTGCTAAGCATTCAAAATGTAACGAGTACTTTTGGATGTCAAGGAAAAGTACTTAGGTAGTACTTTAAAGTATCTTTACTTAAGTACTTTGCACCTCTGCTTCAGACCACTGCAGTACATCTGTGATAAGGTGCGTCTCGGTGAGAGGTGTAGGAGTCAGGCGCAGGAGAGCAGGGATGTCTGAGAAGCGTGTTTAATCACATAGTCCACCAATACAAAAATGGCACAGATGAAAATCCAAAAAACTACGCTCTCGATATTCAGAAACTCGTGCAAACGCACGGAGGAACAAACACAGTTCCGACACTTTACATACACGTGCGTAATAGTGAAAACAACAAACATCACATATAATCGAGCGCAAATACACACAAACTTAATCCCGCACGAACTAAGGCAGGCAAGTGCCCTATATACACACAGAAATAAACGCAAATGAAACCAGGGGCCTGTTGCACAAAACTAGGATAAGGGATTAAGCCAGGATATCTTGGTGATCCTGGCTCAATTGATCCGTAATCCGGTTGCACTAAAGATGGATAGGGGGCAGGAGGATATGTTATGGTATAAATTACCATGGAGATTTATTCTGTGGAGCTAGCCTGCTCCAGACCAGGCTAAATTCCAGGATCTATTTAATCTCATCCCTAATGTCAGTCAGCAGTCACCACAAATGGAAACCAATAGTTATTTCACTGCTCACTATACATTGTTATCACATATAACTAGACCCACTGTTATTATTTAAACGTTTGTGATCATTAATTTCAATGATTTGGGATAAAAAATTATTTTTAGATGATGTTGCTATCATTAGATAATTTACAGTTTCCCATAGACTATAAGGCTATATATAAAATGATAGAATATTAGGGCCACAGAGGGGAAAAAAACACAAGTCATAATATTGTAACCAGTTGTTTTAAAGGAGGACAGTTGTTAAAATGACAGATGTGGGGCATTTCGTGAAATTGTACTTCAGTATGGTTTCATAAACAAAGACATGCTGATGAAGTATCACATTGTCATAAGTATCAAAACTGTAAAAACAATATGTAGCTTTTCTGCAGAAAGAACCAGCCTCATAAATTTATGACTTTATCCTTTTTCTTCAGTGTGGCCCTAGTACTCTGTCATATAAACAAATACACATTCCATATGAATATAAAAACACAATGTGTAACATTATGTTCCTTTATTGAATAAGGACAAAACAAAGCAGGTAAACCATCAGCTCCTTTCGAAACTGAAGTCACAGTGACTCTACAAGATGGAAAGCACAGAATCCAAGCATATTATACAAAATGATACATACACATTCAAAGGTCTGTATATAACACACCCTGCATGTCTGCACACTAAAATAAATGCAGGACAAATCCATACACATCAACTGAACAGACAAATGAATGGATGCAGTAGCCTCCCTGCAGCCTTGTATTACACACAGTATACCGCACAAACATCATAAGAGGCCAAATTCGTCAAAAAACGAACCCAAAAAAACCCAAATTCCTCTGCCACCGCAGGACATATTTAACCAAAATTGAAAGCACACATACTAACTAAAATAATTCAACACATATTGGTCCCTCAGCAGCCGACCACTGTCGTCATCAGGGAAGATTGCCGGATTGTCCCAGTCCATGGCTGGTGGCACTCTGGGGGCCCTCTCCTTCCTCAGGCAGGCCACATTGTGGAGGACAGCACAAGCCACAGTAATATCACATGCCCTAACAGGGCTGACCCTTAATTTGTGAAGGCAGTGAAAGCGTGCCTTCAGGAGGCCAAAGGTCATTTCAACTCTGGCCCTGGTCCTGGCATGGGCATGGTTGTAGGCCTGCTGTGCTTCCTGGGGGTCTGTGAAAGGTGTCAGGAGAAAAGGCTGGCAGCCATACCCCCTGTCTCCCAGCAACACACCAGAGAATTCACCTGTCAACACAAAATCTCATCATTACTACCTCATAAACACAGTGATATTCTTGACACAGCCATGATGGTTATAAATAGGGGTTGTGTGGCTTACCTTGTGATAGGCACTGATAGATTTCAGAGGCCCGAAAGATTCTGGAGTCATGGACTGAGCCAGGCCATTTTGCCACAACATTGCTGATCACACAGTCAGCATTGCAGACCATCTGAAATCATAAGATGAGGAATATTACACCAATCAATGCACATCACTGGCAATGCAGAGTGTTCGTCAATGGACAATATCAAAAAGTTATGTTCACCTGAACATTAATGCTGTGAAAGGATTTCCTATTCACAAAATCGGCCTCATGGGCACCTGAGGGGGCTTTTATCCTTATGTGTGTGCAGTCCACTGCACCAATGACATTGGGGAAACCTGTCACACAAAGTAATGAGTATCCTACTATGTGTTAACAGTTGTCCTGTAATTTGTAGATCCTCTTACCTGCAATCCTATAGAACTCCTCTTTGATGTCACAGAGTCTTCTGTGGCCAGGGAAGGAGATGAAGACATCTGCTAATGCTTTGATAGCCAGACACACACTCCTTATTGTGCGGCAAATTGTGGCCTTGTTCAGCTGTTCTGCATCCCCCACTGAGTACAGGAAGGCGCCACTAGCAAAAAAGCGCAAGGCCACACAAACCATTTGCTCCACACTCAGTGCATGGCTCCGTGCAGTGCGGTGCTTAATCCTGGGACCCAGTAGTCTGCATAGATACCTGATGCCATCTGCAGAAAACCTGTATCTTTCATATAGATGGTCATCAGGGAAGGCCAGTGGGTCCAACCGGTCCCTGAAGACCCTTTCTCGCCTGAAGGCTCTCCTCAGCACAAGTGCTTCTTCATCCACCACATCTCGCACGAATGGGCATGCCATTGTCAGAGCAGAAAGGAACACACAATTTTGGGCCTTCATATAGGCTAGTGGCCACACCTGGTGCTGGGGGGGTGGGCAAAAGAGGGCGATGCCTTATAACGATGACTTGGTTGTACTGATTGCTGGGAAAATAAAAAAAACCTTAGAAAGATGCCACCGTCCTGTGTGCTCACAATAAGAGCTCATATGTCATGGCTCACTTGACTTTACGAGAATATACCTAATTTTTATTTTGAGCTGTGTCATCTTCTTGGAGCTGGGGGAGGAAAGAAAAATAATGATTAATACATTTGTGTTACAGTTAGCATACAGTGTACATTGAAGGCATATCTCACCTCCCTCTCAAGTTTTTTTATTTCAAGGTCCAGTTTCCTAATTGTCCTCTTTTTTATTTCGGACTCCAGTGCAAGATTTTCCATCTTTTTCTTCTTGTACTGAATGTCTATGTCTGCCAGTTCTATTTGGCGCCGGAGGTGGTTGCCATACAACTTTCTGATAGCTTGTGAGCTCTGTGAACACAATACAATTAGCGCAGCTGGAATTTGGCAGGATGTGGTGTCCTTTTATTGATACGCACTATGTTGCCAGGCTGGTTTTCCCACTGTATAGCATCTGGGTCCTGTAAAAGAAATTAGATTTTTTGATTTTGATGAGGACTCCTCACCATTGTAGAGTAAATAGTACTTTCACAGTCTTAACATGATACCTCATGCCTTCTGGAATCCAGAGAGATGGTCTCCTCCTCATCATCGTCTCCATCATGTGCTGTTGCAGCTGCACTGGGGCCTTCACCCTATCACATTTAATCGGATTCATATTGAAGCTAGTAGACAAGACATGCCAGGCCTACAGTATGCCTTTGATGGAGTACTCACTGGATCAGCATCGTCTGGTGCTTGTGCTGGTGGCTCTAACAGGAACACAGTGCTGCCAGACACTGCAAGGCAATAGGTAAACCAAAGTCAGACAGTCCAAATTGATTCAATATGAATGTGGTTGTATCCCATGTAGAGATGGAAGGACATACCTTGAATGAAGCGGGTGGCATCTTGGGAGGAACCTATGCTCGTCTCTTTCCCCCCAGGGATCCCCTCTAAGACGGGCCTGCCTTTATTTAGCTCCAAGGCCATGTCCTCTGCTGGGGTAAGGTCAGCCTTTGGTGACCCACCACCCGTGCCTTGTCTGTGGGTATTCTTTTTCACTGCTAAAACAGTACAGACAATGTGTGAGCAGGCACCTTCTGGGTACAATATATGCTTGTGCTTTGTTAAATATTAGTCAGGGACCATACCATTCTGCAGAATGTTCTTGTATTTTATTTTGACCATGTCCGTTTTGGCCCGTTCATGTTTAATCTACACACACACACACACACACACACACACACACACACACACACACACACACACACATTTAATGGAGTCACACTGCAAAAAATTACTTGGTATTTTTGTCTTGTTTTCAGTAAAAATATCAAAAAATTTATCATAGCTTTATACAGTGTGATGGAGTTACTTTACACAATTTCACTCATATCTGCAGTGCATTTCAATTAAAAATTTAACCGTTTCATAATTACAGTACAACTGCATTTTTGGAGATGTGAATTAAATATTTGAATTGTAATTGTGATGTTTCAGCGGAGCGGTGAGTGTGTAATTGTGCACTACTTACGCATTCAGGCGGTCTGCAATACTTTGCCACGCTTTTTCTCTTTGCTTTATCACTGTGGCGGTGTTGCCTTTCTTCTTAATTATATCTTTTACCTCCTCGTATGCCTCCATGAGGATTTGTGCTTCCGACGGGGAAAAGTACGCGGCTCTAGTTGCCATGGTAAATCAGTTAATCTGTGATCTGTGGCGGGGTCTATTTGAGTGAGCCGTGAGCGCGCACCTATCCAGGATTGGTTTCACCTGGCTTAATGAATCCGTGTCTGCTCATCCTGGCTTGGTCTTTGTGCAACCAATTAAGCCTGGACGCACATGTTTTGGCTTCATTGAGCTCAGCTGAGTCATTTATCCCGGATGTCTTAATTCTACTTTTGTGCAACAGGCCCCAGGTGTGAAAAGGATCACAGACAAAACAAACAGAAAAGGAAAAAGGGATCGGTGGCGGCTAGTAAACCGGCGACGCCGACCGCAGAGCGCCGCCCGAACAGGGAGAGGAGTTACCTTCGGTAGAAGTCGTGACAACATCATTGAAATTGTAATGAAATTTACATTTTAACTTCTAATTACTTCCACAAAGATGGCCGCCGGTCCGTCCAACCGTTGAATGTCAACTTAAATGGTCCTCTCTATTCTGTTTAATTTTTATGATTTCCAACAGGTTTCTTATGGAGGGTTGACAGTATAATTTAAAACAACTGATATTCCCATTCAAGTTCAACATTCTCTGATGTGTGGACCTCCAACCATCTTTGTGGTTCAACTTGGTAGTCGAAATGTAAATTTTATGACCATTTAGTACATTTTTCGACCAAAACATGACACCCATGAGAACAAGATTAGATTTGGAGCTCTACATCATTTTTTTTTATTTTTTTAAATCTCACCAAGTTTACGTTTAATGGTGTAATGTTGTGAAAACTGACCTTGTGTTATTGAGGAATGTAGGGGGGGGGGGGGGGGGGGGTCTAGTCTAGATTAAACCTCATAGGAAGACAGTTTTTCATGTGGAGGTTTCATTCAGGCCTCTGTTTAACTAAATAATATGTTTGTCTTTGGCAGGAGAAAGACCAGACTCTCCCTCGGACAGCAGGAAGAGTCCTTCAGGGGAACCAGACCCAGAGATGCCCAAACCAGCCAAAGGACATCACTGCTCCCACTGCGGAAAGAGTTTTACTAAGTTACGAAACCTAAAAGAGCATGAGAGGACACACACAGGAGAAAAGCCTTTCCAATGTCCCCAGTGTGGAAACAGTTTTAGTCAGTTAGGGAGCCTGAAAATACATAAGAGAATACACTCTGGAGAGAAGCCTTACCGCTGCTCCCACTGTGGAATTACTTTTACCTGGTTAGGAAGCCTGAAGTCACATGAGAGAATACACACAGGAGAAAAGTCCTACCACTGTTCCCACTGTGGAAAGAGTTTTAGGTGGTTAGAAGGCCTGACAAAGCATGAGAGGACACACACAGGAGAAAAGCCCTACCAATGCTCCCACTGTGGAAAGAGTTTTACTCAGTTGGGGAACCTGAAATCACATCAGAGGATACATACACAGGAGGAGAAGACATACCACTGCTCTCATTGTGGAAAGACATTTTCCCAGTCAGAGGACCTGAAATCACATGAGAGAATAGAGAGGCTGTGTTCTGACTTATGTTTTTGACTGAGAATTAGTGTTTTTGTTCATGCCAAATGAAATCGTATTGTTTATATGAAATCATTAAAAAAAAACTTTACTTTTGCTTTTGTTTTTTATCTGGAGACCTGATCATGTCTAAAATCAGATTGGAACATTTGCTCTGTTGGAACATTTTGCCACACTGCCATATACGACATCACACAACAGGTTGAAGTCAAAGAGGGGTTTCTTTGACTTATGAGATATGTGAGCAGAAGAAATATGAGCAGAAGATGCTGCTGAATGTGTGGCCACGACTCACGACTCATTCAGTTCTGCAGAACAGCAGTGTGTTGCCTATACCCTTACAGGAGGAAGCTGTTGAGGGTGGATGGCTTATTGGGGCGTGTTGTCTACTCATTCAACGTATATTTACCTTCTTGCTAAAGCAACTTGAGTTATAATAGTCCTCTCTCTGTGTTCTTACTGGTTAATCTCTCTGTGTTCTTACTGGTTAATCTCTCTGTGTTCTTATTGGTTAATCTCTCTGTGTTCTTATTGGTTAATCTCTCTGTGTTCTTATTGGTTAAGCCACAACGGAGACAAATTAAAGCTGTACTCAAGTTGCACTGAAGCTCAGAACAATTTGTATTTTATTAATGGTTATCTCCTACCAGTGTGCTGTGACACTCGTAGGGTTGTTTGACAAATCACACCTTTTCTATGCCTACAAACATTCTAAATTCCATTCGAAAGTAGTATTTGGAATATATATATATATATAATATATATAATAGTTTCTACACAATATTGATACATGAGGCTCCAGGACTCTTCGCTGGCCACTCCAGAACAGAACACTCCAGAACAGAACACTCCAGAACAGAACACTCCAGAACAGAACACTCCAGATTTGATTTGAGTTTAGGGTTGTTGTCCTGCTGGAAGACCTACAACCTTCAACAGAGACACAGACGTCAATTCAATGTCTAGCAACTGGAACGAGCTGCAGAAAACAGTAAAACTGGACAGTTTTATATCTTCATTCAAAGACTCAATCATGGACACTCTTACTGACAGTTGAGGCTGCTTCGTGTGATGTATTGCTGTCTCTACCTTTGTGCTGTTGTCTGTGCCCAATAATGTTTGTACCATGTTTTGTACTGCTACCATGTTGTGCTGCTGCCATGTTGTGTTGTCATGTGTTGCTGCCTTGCTATGTTGTTGTCTTAGGTCTCTTTATGTAGTGTGGTGTCTCTCTTGTCGTGATGTGTGTTTTATCCTATATTTTTATTCATTTTTAATCCTAGTCCCCGTCCCCGCAGGAGGGCTTTTGCCTTCTGGTGGGCCTTCATTGTAAATAAGAATGTGTTCTTAACTGACTTGCCTAGTTAAATAAAGGTTAAAAAACACACTCTATTATGCATGGGAATAATGCTGGTGTTTTTAATGTCCAACATGATGGTGTTTTATATCCAACATAATGGTGTTTTTAATGTGCAGCACAACATGACATGGTAGAAGCACAACATGACAACAACATGACAGCAGCACAACATGACAACAACATGGTAGCAGCACAACATGACAACATGACAACAACATGGTAGCAGCACAACATGACAACAACATGGTAGCAGCACAACATGACAACAACATGGTAGCAGGACAAAGCATTGTACAAACATTATTGGCCACAGACAACAGCACAAAGAGGAAGAAGGTAGAGACAACAATACATCAGGCAAAGCAGCCACAACTGACAACTGACATTATATTGTCAGGATTGGAGTTAAATCCTTAACTAGGTATTAATTTATTAAAATGTTATTAATTAAGCAGACTCATATCAAACCAACAACCCTGGCGTTGCGTGCGCCATGCTTTATCAACTGAGCTACACGGAACTATTCTACCAGTATATATTCATAATGTACATGTTCACATGTAGCTACACGTCTGCATAGACGAAAGTATTGGCTGTAAGAAGTCAGACAAAACATATTTGCTCATCTTTAAATATTTTTCTAAACTGCGTTACTCATTCCAGTCAGCTGACGGCGATATGCGTCTTCAGATGGTGACGTCATATCTAGTGGACTACACGACACCGGAAGCTGTTTCAACAACACGGATGCTGACTCATTCAACCACCTCCGTAGCCTGGTAGCCAACATACAACCGAAAACATTGAAGCTCTTTGGACCATTTTTGTGTATATTGATCTCGGTGTTTTTAACACACCTATCTACTATTTAACTTAAACGTAACTTGTTTGCTCAATTTACACATTTGTTGATTATACTGAACCTAAGCTAATCGTCAATGCTAGCTAGCCCACCATGAGCTCTCCAAGCTACTCTCCTCCTGCTAAAGAAGAGGTCTGCTGGACGGAGAAAGAGGGTCTGTGGCTGAACGTTGTCGTGAAAGAAGAGGGGGAAGAGGAGGATGTTTCCGTAAAAGGAGAGGAAGAAGCTTTCAGAATGAAAGAGGAGGAAGAGGAGGCTATCAGTATCACGTTTAAAGAAGAGGAAGAACCTTTTGGAGTGGAAGAGGAGGCTATCTCAATAAAAGAGGAGGAGGAAGACGTTTGGAGAGATGAAGAGGGAGAGGAAGAGGAGACTGAAGATCTGATTAACACCAGTGAGTACTGTCTTAAAAACACAGCCAGAAACTCTGCAGTTGTTGAACTAATGTGTGGTTTTAAAGCCAAAGGGGCATTGCACTGAAATGTGCTCCTCACCAGAACCCCAAATATAAGCTCGTAAAGCTCCGTTGTGTGTAAACAATGCAAATGTAAACAAACACTGTATTTGACTCAAAACGTATTTAAAACGATCATTTTGATCTCATGGTCGGTCCATGCATCCACAGCTCTGTCTATGAATTAGAGTTGTTCCATTCCTTCAAACCCTCCGCTACTCTCCCCTATCTGTTCATTAGGACAGTGGAGACTGAATTAGAGTTGTTCCATTCCTTCAAGCCCTCAGCTACTCTCCCCTATCTGTTCATTAGGACAGTTGAGACTGAATTAGTTGTTCCATTCCTTCAAGCCCTCAGCTACTCTCCCCTATCTGTTCATTAGGACAGTTGAGACTGAATTAGTTGTTCCATTCCTTCAAGCCCTCAGCTACTCTCCCCTATCTGTTCATTAGGACAGTGGAGACTGAATTAGAGTTGTTCCATTCCTTCAAGCCCTCAGCTACTCTCCCCTATCTGTTCATTAGGACAGTGGAGACTGAATTAGAGTTGTTCCATTCCTTCAAGCCCTCCCCTACTCTCCCCTATCTGTTCATTAGGACAGTGGAGACTGAATTAGAGTTGTTCCATTCCTTCAAGCTACTCTCCCCTATCTGTTCATTAGGACAGTGGAGACTGAATTAGTTGTTCCATTCCTTCATGCCCTCAGCTACTCTCCCCTATCTGTTCATTAGGACAGTGGAGACTGAATTAGAGTTGTTCCATTCCTTCAAGCTACTCTCCCCTATCTGTTCATGAGGACAGTGGAGATATACAACGTTTAAGTACCAAATCAAGTGTTATTGGTCACATACACATGGTTAGCAGACGTTAATGAAATGACATTTTATTTCTTCAGCCTCATGAGGTTGAAGAGACGCTGTTGCACCTTCTTCACTACACTGTCTGACCATTTCAGTTAGTCTGTGATGTGTACGCCGAGGAACTGAAAAGTTTCCGCCTTCTCCTCTACCCTCGGCTACACTCCCCTATCTGTTTATTAGGACACTGAAGCGTTTAATGACCAATAACAGGGGAGGTTCACATTTTTTTAGAGGTATGAGGGGTATGGCTCTACCTTTCTCACTCATTATTATTTATGATCCATTCATGATTATCCCTAATCGTGTTAGCATCCACATTAATATACAAGTGTTCAGAAACATATTCTATTCTTGTGTGACTCGTATGACACGATTACATTATTTACCGTTCATTTCTGTTGGGTACAACATCATCTGAAACGCAAAAACTGCAAATGCATCCAACATGTTTGTAGAGTCACAAGCTTGATATAGTTATTATGTTATAGGAATGTGAGACCAAATACTAAACTTATGACTACTTCAATACACATATAAGTGAATTTTGGCCAAATACTTATTACGCATTCAAATGTGAGAGACTAGATACATGAAGTCATTTTATTTCTAAATGGTAGAACAGATACCCTGAAAATACCCTCAAATAAAAGGTGACGTTCTGTGCTGTCTCATATGAAACATTTGATCTCATATCTAAAATTCTGGTATAGAGTCACTCTTCCCTGTCTGAATAAATACGTAGGGGAGTATATATCGTTTATTTAAGCAATTAGGCCCGTATACCACAGGTATGTCAAAACATTTATTTTTACTGCTCTAATTACCTTGGTAACCTGTTTATAATAGCAATAAGGCACCTCAGGGGTTAGGCCAATATACCACGGCTAAGGGCTGTACTTAGGTACAGTCCAACTCCCATATTACCTGGCCTCTTTACTAACCTGTAGGAGTAGGAGTTACCCTACCCAATCACAGGGATGGAACACTGGAAATTCCAACTGCTGCTACAGACGTAGGAAAAACAGCTGAGGCATTCCATGTCATTTCAGCAACTGATCTCTGAGGAAATGAAGCTAATTGATTAGCCCTTTTGATTTATAAGGATTCACATAATATTCTATATATATAGTGTTCAACATCCAATTAGGACCAAACTTCTTCCTACCTTTTGAGTAGACATTAGGAATCCAACAACCAGTATATATTTTTTCATAGACAGCTACTATCTATCTACTTAAATTTGGAATAAAAAGGTCCCACGGTTGCGTCAAGTGTTTTTTGGAGAGACAGAAAGGAGAGGGGGACCCTTGTCCTCCATTACTACTGTACTGCTAATATTCACAAGATAACCTTTTGGGTTTTTACATTAAAAAATAAATATATATTTCAGACAATGACGGCCTAGGAACATTCATAGAGGAGGAAGGACCGGTGTGTTCCTTTATGGAAAAGAACTCATGTCAAACACCATCCCTGGTCTCCTTAGTCTGTGCTCCACTACCATCCCTGGTCTCCTTAGTCTGTGCTCCACTACCATCCCTGGTCTCCTTAGTCTGTGCTCCACTACCATCCCTGGTCTCCTTAGTCTGTGCTCCACTACCATCCCTGGTCTCCTTAGTCTGTGCTCCACTACCATCCCTGGTCTCCTTAGTCTGTGCTCCACTACCATCCCTGGTCTCCTTAGTCTGTGCTCCACTACCATCACTGGTCTCCTTAGTCTGTGCTCCACTACCATCACTGGTCTCCTTAGTCTGTGCTCCACTACCATCCCTGGTCTCCTTAGTCTGTGCTCCACTACCATCCCTGGTCTCCTTAGTCTGTGCTCCACTACCATCCCTGGTCTCCTTAGTCTGTGCTCCACTACCATCCCTGCTCTCCTTAGTCTGTGCTCCACTACCATCCCTGGTCTCCTTAGTCTGTGCTCCACTACCACCCCTCGTCTCCTTAGTCTGTGCTCCACTACCATCCCTGGTCTCCTTAGTCTGTGCTCCACTACCATCCCTGGTCTCCTTAGTCTGTGTGTTTTATTCTAAAATGTATCACAATACCCCATTATGCCAAAGCAAAAACAGGTTTAGATTTTTTGCAAATATATTGAAACTATTCCCCAGGATAACTAGTCTCAGAGTAATGTAAGATCCCAGGATAACTAGTCTCAGAGTAATGTAAGATCCCAGGATAACTAGTCTCAGAGTAATGTAAGATCCCAGGATAACTAGTCTCAGAGTAATGTAAGATCCCAGGATAACTAGTCTCAGAGTAATGTAAGATCCCAGGATAACTAGTCTCAGAGTAATGTAAGATCCCAGGATAACTAGTCTCAGAGTAATGTAAGATCCCAGGATAACTAGTCTCAGAGTAATGTAAGATCCCAGGATAACTAGTCTCAGAGTAATGTAAGATCCCAGGATAACTAGTCTCAGAGTAATGTAAGATCCCAGGATAACTAGTCTCAGAGTAATGTAAGATCCCAGGATAACTAGTCTCAGAGTAATGTAAGATCCCAGGATAACTAGTTTCAGAGTAATGTAAGATCCCAGGATAACTAGTCTCAGAGTAATGTAAGATCCCAGGATAACTAGTCTCAGAGTAATGTAAGATGCTTGGAAAAAGAAGCTGAAAAGAATAACAGAACGGCACCATTAGAACTAAAATGTGTCGCCTGGATGTCAGACACCCATCCCTCCAAACTGTAAATAAATAATAAAATGTGTCTCCTGGGGCCTGTTGCACAAAAGTAGAATTAAGACATCCGGGATAAATGACTCAGCTGAGCTCAATGAAGCCAAAACATGTGCGTCCAGGCTTAATTGGTTGCACAAAGACCAAGCCAGGATGAGCAGACACGGATTCATTAAGCCAGGTGAAACCAATCCTGGATAGGTGCGCGCTCACGGCTCACTCAAATAGACCCCGCCACAGATCACAGATTAACTGATTTACCATGGCAACTAGAGCCGCGTACTTTTCCCCGTCGGAAGCACAAATCCTCATGGAGGCATACGAGGAGGTAAAAGATATAATTAAGAAGAAAGGCAACACCGCCACAGTGATAAAGCAAAGAGAAAAAGCGTGGCAAAGTATTGCAGACCGCCTGAATGCGTAAGTAGTGCACAATTACACACTCACCGCTCCGCTGAAACATCACAATTACAATTCAAATATTTAATTCACATCTCCAAAAATGCAGTTGTACTGTAATTATGAAACGGTTAAATTTTTAATTGAAATGCACTGCAGATATGAGTGAAATTGTGTAAAGTAACTCCATCACACTGTATAAAGCTATGATAAATTTTTTGATATTTTTACTGAAAACAAGACAAAAATACCAAGTAATTTTTTGCAGTGTGACTCCATTAAATGTGTGTGTGTGTGTGTGTGTAGATTAAACATGAACGGGCCAAAACGGACATGGCAGCAGGTCAAAATAAAATACAAGAACATTCTGCAGAATGGTATGGTCCCTGACTAATATTTAACAAAGCACAAGCATATATTGTACCCAGAAGGTGCCTGCTCACACATTGTCTGTACTGTTTTAGCAGTGAAAAAGAATACCCACAGACAAGGCACGGGTGGTGGGTCACCAAAGGCTGACCTTACCCCAGCAGAGGACATGGCCTTGGAGCTAAATAAAGGCAGGCCCGTCTTAGAGGGGATCCCTGGGGGGAAAGAGACGAGCATAGGTTCCTCCCAAGATGCCACCCGCTTCATTCAAGGTATGTCCTTCCATCTCTACATGGGATACAACCACATTCATATTGAATCAATTTGGACTGTCTGACTTTGGTTTACCTATTGCCTTGCAGTGTCTGGCAGCACTGTGTTCCTGTTAGAGCCACCAGCACAAGCACCAGACGATGCTGATCCAGTGAGTACTCCATCAAAGGCATACTGTAGGCCTGGCATGTCTTGTCTACTAGCTTCAATATGAATCCGATTAAATGTGATAGGGTGAAGGCCCCAGTGCAGCAGCAACAGCACATGATGGAGACGATGATGAGGAGGAGACCATCTCTCTGGATTCCAGAAGGCATGAGGTATCATGTTAAGACTGTGAAAGTACTATTTACTCTACAATGGTGAGGAGTCCTCATCAAAATCAAAAAATCTAATTTCTTTTACAGGACCCAGATGCTATACAGTGGGAAAACCAGCCTGGCAACATAGTGCGTATTAATAAAAGGACACCACATCCTGCCAAATTCCAGCTGCGCTAATTGTATTGTGTTCACAGAGCTCACAAGCTATCAGAAAGTTGTATGGCAACCACCTCCGGCGCCAAATAGAACTGGCAGACATAGACATTCAGTACAAGAAGAAAAAGATGGAAAATCTTGCACTGGAGTCCGAAATAAAAAAGAGGACAATTAGGAAACTGGACCTTGAAATAAAAAAACTTGAGAGGGAGGTGAGATATGCCTTCAATGTACACTGTATGCTAACTGTAACACAAATGTATTAATCATTATTTTTCTTTCCTCCCCCAGCTCCAAGAAGATGACACAGCTCAAAATAAAAATTAGGTATATTCTCGTAAAGTCAAGTGAGCCATGACATATGAGCTCTTATTGTGAGCACACAGGACGGTGGCATCTTTCTAAGGTTTTTTTTATTTTCCCAGCAATCAGTACAACAAAGTCATCGTTATAAGGCATCGCCCTCTTTTGCCCACCCCCCCAGCACCAGGTGTGGCCACTAGCCTATATGAAGGCCCAAAATTGTGTGTTCCTTTCTGCTCTGACAATGGCATGCCCATTCGTGCGAGACGTGGTGGATGAAGAAGCACTTGTGCTGAGGAGAGCCTTCAGGCGAGAAAGGGTCTTCAGGGACCGGTTGGACCCACTGGCCTTCCCTGATGACCATCTATATGAAAGATACAGGTTTTCTGCAGATGGCATCAGGTATCTATGCAGACTACTGGGTCCCAGGATTAAGCACCGCACTGCACGGAGCCATGCACTGAGTGTGGAGCAAATGGTTTGTGTGGCCTTGCGCTTTTTTGCTAGTGGAGCCTTCCTGTACTCAGTGGGGGATGCAGAACAGCTGAACAAGGCCACAATTTGCCGCACAATAAGGAGTGTGTGTCTGGCTATCAAAGCATTAGCAGATGTCTTCATCTCCTTCCCTGGCCACAGAAGACTCTGTGACATCAAAGAGGAGTTCTATAGGATTGCAGGTAAGAGGATCTACAAATTACAGGACAACTGTTAACACATAGTAGGATACTCATTACTTTGTGTGACAGGTTTCCCCAATGTCATTGGTGCAGTGGACTGCACACACATAAGGATAAAAGCCCCCTCAGGTGCCCATGAGGCCGATTTTGTGAATAGGAAATCCTTTCACAGCATTAATGTACAGGTGAACATAACTTTTTGATATTGTCCATTGACGAACACTCTGCATTGCCAGTGATGTGCATTGATTGGTGTAATATTCCTAATCTTATGATTTCAGATGGTCTGCAATGCTGACTGTGTGATCAGCAATGTTGTGGCAAAATGGCCTGGCTCAGTCCATGACTCCAGAATCTTTCGGGCCTCTGAAATCTATCAGTGCCTATCACAAGGTAAGCCACACAACCCCTATTTATAACCATCATGGCTGTGTCAAGAATATCACTGTGTTTATGAGGTAGTAATGATGAGATTTTGTGTTGACAGGTGAATTCTCTGGTGTGTTGCTGGGAGACAGGGGGTATGGCTGCCAGCCTTTTCTCCTGACACCTTTCACAGACCCCCAGGAAGCACAGCAGGCCTACAACCATGCCCATGCCAGGACCAGGGCCAGAGTTGAAATGACCTTTGGCCTCCTGAAGGCACGCTTTCACTGCCTTCACAAATTAAGGGTCAGCCCTGTTAGGGCATGTGATATTACTGTGGCTTGTGCTGTCCTCCACAATGTGGCCTGCCTGAGGAAGGAGAGGGCCCCCAGAGTGCCACCAGCCATGGACTGGGACAATCCGGCAATCTTCCCTGATGACGACAGTGGTCGGCTGCTGAGGGACCAATATGTGTTGAATTATTTTAGTTAGTATGTGTGCTTTCAATTTTGGTTAAATATGTCCTGCGGTGGCAGAGGAATTTGGGTTTTTTTGGGTTCGTTTTTTGACGAATTTGGCCTCTTATGATGTTTGTGCGGTATACTGTGTGTAATACAAGGCTGCAGGGAGGCTACTGCATCCATTCATTTGTCTGTTCAGTTGATGTGTATGGATTTGTCCTGCATTTATTTTAGTGTGCAGACATGCAGGGTGTGTTATATACAGACCTTTGAATGTGTATGTATCATTTTGTATAATATGCTTGGATTCTGTGCTTTCCATCTTGTAGAGTCACTGTGACTTCAGTTTCGAAAGGAGCTGATGGTTTACCTGCTTTGTTTTGTCCTTATTCAATAAAGGAACATAATGTTACACATTGTGTTTTTATATTCATATGGAATGTGTATTTGTTTATATGACAGAGTACTAGGGCCACACTGAAGAAAAAGGATAAAGTCATAAATTTGAGGCTGGTTCTTTCTGCAGAAAAGCTACATATTGTTTTTACAGTTTTGATACTTATGACAATGTGATACTTAATATTCTGGCACATCAGCATGTCTTTGTTTATGAAACCATACTGAAGTACAATTTCACGAAATGCCCCACATCTGTCATTTTAACAACTGTCCTCCTTTAAAACAACTGGTTACAATATTATGACTTGTGTTTTTTTCCCCTCTGTGGCCCTAATATTCTATCATTTTATATATAGCCTTATAGTCTTTGGGAAACTGTAAATTATCTAATGATAGCAACATCATCTAAAAATCATTTTTTATCCAAAATCATTGAAATTAATGATCACAAACGTTTAAATAATAACAGTGGGTCTAGTTATATGTGATAACAATGTATAGTGAGCAGTGAAATAACTATTGGTTTCCATTTGTGGTGACTGCTGACTGACATTAGGGATGAGATTAAATAGATCCTGGAATTTAGCCTGGTCTGGAGCAGGCTAGCTCCACAGAATAAATCTCCATGGTAATTTATACCATAACATATCCTCCTGCCCCCTATCCATCTTTAGTGCAACCGGATTACGGATCAATTGAGCCAGGATCACCAAGATATCCTGGCTTAATCCCTTATCCTAGTTTTGTGCAACAGGCCCCTGCTTGCTCCTTTTTGTTTTGTCAACTTTTCGATATTCGTTACTCAGCTCACTGGTCACGATAACAACACCCACCCGTAGCACGCGCTGTTACGTGTAACATTTGATACCGGAGCTACGAGGCATGCGCTGAAATCGCTTAGCAGTAAACTTCAAAGCAGTGTGTCACTTTATCAGCAGTGATCAATGACGTCTGAAGCTTCATTTCGTCCCTAATCTTTTGATATGCAAACACGTTCAACACACATCATGTTTTAGTTGGGTTCTAACTGGTCTCCGGTAGTTGGGCTCCATCTTTCTGACCATAGCTAGTTGACTAAATAGCTAATGTTAGCTGGTTTGCTAAGATAACAGCATATAGCTAATGTTAGCTGGCTAAGATAACTGCATATAGATAATGTTAGCTGGCTGGCTAAGATAACTGCATATAGATAATGATAGCTGGCTAAGATAACTGCATATAGATAATGTTAGCTGGCTAAGATAACTGCATATAGGTCATCATATATTGTTAGCTGGCTGACTAAGATAATTCGCTGACCATAGTGACTACTTTTCAGTTTCATGTTTTCTGTGAATTAGACTATGGGAGTTTTGTAACATTTTCCACCTTGGCTTATTGCTAGCACTCTGACTGACTTCTGGAATCTATTTTGGATGTAAGGGATTTTGTATTTTCTGTATGTCTCTGCTCTTTTTTATGTTTTAGTTGGGCTCCAGCTCCGGTAACGTTAGTTGGTCTCGCTGACCATAACCGTGCTGATTGGCTACGCTGGTTAGGCTAATAGCTAGTTGGCTAAATAGCTAATGTTAGCTGGCTGGCTAAGATAACTGCATATAGCTAATGTTAGCTGGCTGGCTAAGATAACTGCTAAGATAACTGCATATAGCTAATGTTAGCTGGCTGGCTAAGATAACTGCATATAGATAATGTTAGCTGGCTGGCTAAGATAACTGCATATAGCTAATGTTAGCTGGCTGGCTAAGATAACTGCATATAGCTAACATTCTTTATTTGGTTAGATGGCGTTATGTATTTCCAAAACTGTGGTTTACTTTAATCACTCAAGTCATGAGTGCAAATTATTGGTTTAATTTTAAGTTATACATTTTAAGTTATTTCTGTTGTAGTTTACATCATAGGGAATAGGCTGGTCCTCCATATTAATTCACACCTGACTTTGGCATTCTTCTAAATTCTGATTGGTTTAATGTAATAACTCCAAAAATAGAACTGTATGGTGTTATTTTGCATTTTGCATTGGAAATGTTGGAAATGGAAATGGAACATTGGAAATGTTTTAATATTTTATTTGATATTTTATAAACAGTACAAAAGATACACATACAAACAACATCATAGAAACATTAACTACATCACACCTGCCCAGACCCACTAGAACACACCTCCATCTCCATTAACTACATCACACCTGCCCAGACCCACTAGAACACACCTCCATCTCCATTAACTAAATCACACCTGCCCAGACCCACTAGAACACACCTCCATCTCCATTAACTACATCACACCTGCCCAGACCCACTAGAACACACCTCCATCTCCATTAACTACATCACACCTGTCCAGACCCACTAGAACACACCTCCATCTCCATTAACTACATCACACCTGCCCAGACCCACTACAACACACCTACATCTCCATTAACTACATCAGACCCACTAGAACACACCCCCATCTCCATTAACTACATCACACCTGCCCAGACCCACTGGAACACAGCCAGAGCATTCATCAGCACCTAGCACCTATCCAACTCTGAGGTATCTCACTGCACTCTCAAATGCCATGTTTTGAAATATACAGACAGACAGATTAAAAGTAATTTTACATTGTATAACTGTACTTCTGACAGCCAACTTTCTAACTCCGCCCATACCTTTATGACATCATAACATTCCCAGAAGGATTATTGAGTCATTGTTAGTTTTACACTGAAGACATGACTCTGACGTTGTGCTGTAGAATTTGTGAATTTTGTCTCTTGTATAATAAGGGACTATCATTTGTCCCAACATCACAGGCCACAGACTATTTTTTTTATTTTCTCCCCTTTTCTCCCCAATTTTCGTGGTATACCAATCGCTAGTAATTACTATCTTGTCTCATCGCTACAACTCCCGTACGGGCTCGGGAGAGACGAAGGTCGAAAGCCATGCGTCCTCCGAAGCACAACCCAACCAAGCCGCACTGCTCCTTAACACAGCGCGCCTCCAACCCGGAAGCCAGCCGCACCAATGTGTCGGAGGAAACACTGTGCACCTGGCCCCCTCGGTTAGCTCGCACTGCGCCCGGCCCGCCACAGGAGTCGCTGGAGCGCGATGAGACAAGGATATCCCTACCGGCCAAACCCTCCCTAACCCGGACGACGCTATGCCAATTGTGCGTCGCCCCACGGACCTCCCGGTCGCGGCCGGCTACGACAGAGCCTGGGCGCGAACCCAGAGACTCTGGTGGCACAGCTAGACCACTGCGCCACCCGGGAGGCCCTCAGGCCACAGACTTTGATGCAGTTAAAGACTTACAAAAGTGTTTCCGCAGTTTAAGATCAACTGAGTTTTTTTAATGGTGTTTCTCCCTGTGCACCTGCCAATGTAAATCCTTTGAACGAGACAAGTTACCAGACAGGACATATTGCTAATGTTCTTCCCATTAATAACCTGAATGACAATTAACTTGTGGGCGGTTGTGGTGATGACGTCCTATTGGATGACGTCGTCCATCGGGATTCCCCAAAAAAGAAGACGCTCTGGATTGATCACTGGAGTCAGATGTGAAGGAGGAGGTTGATCATCAGGAGTCAGATGTGAAGGAGGAGGTTGATCATCAGGAGTCAGATGTGAAGGAGGAGGTTGATCATCAGGAGTCAGATGTGAAGGAGGAGGTTGATCATCAGGAGTCAGATGTGAAGGAGGAGGTTGATCATCAGGAGTCAGATGTGAAGGAGGAGGTTGATCATCAGGAGTCAGATGTGAAGGAGGAGGTTGATCATCAGGAGTCAGATGTGAAGGAGGAGGTTGATCATCAGGAGTCAGATGTGAAGGAGGAGGTTGATCATCAGGAGTCAGATGTGAAGGAGGAGGTTGATCATCAGGAGTCAGATGTGAAGGAGGAGGTTGATCATCAGGAGTCAGATGTGAAGGAGGAGGTTGATCATCAGTGAACCTCTAGGATTGTGGCTGGGCTGGCGTTTCCTCTTCCAGCTTGGTCATATATTTTTACACATTGAATGTTGATACTGTGAAACTATGTTATATATTTGTACCTCCTGTTTCATGAAGTGATGTCACTAAGTACTGCCCCTATATATACAATGGATTCGGAAAGCATTCAGACCCCTTCACTTATTCCACATTTTGTTACATTACAGCCTTATTCTAAAATTGATTCAATCATTTTTCCCTCATTAATCTACAAAATACCCAATAATGACATCACAATACCCCATAAGACATCACATTGGCCCATAATGACATCACAATACCCCATAATGACAAAGCAAAAACAGGTAAATAAAAGAAACATTTTGATTTTCTTTAAAAGACAAGGACATTTCTAAGTGACCCCAAACTTTTGAATGGTAGTGTAAATTTACATGATGTATTGTTACACCATGTAGGAGCAGTATAGACTTAGTCTGTTCATTATATACATCTACATGATGTATTGTTGCACCATGTTGGAGCAGTATAGACCTAGTCTGTTCATTATATACATCTACATGATGTATTGTTACACCATGTAGGAGCAGTATAGACCTAGTCTGTTCATTATATACATCTATATGATGTATTGTTACACCATGTAGGAGCAGTATAGACCTACAGTAGCTAGCTGCTAATTTAGATGTAATATAACTTAATGAAACTGCCTTAAATATGCTGTGGTAAACAATTTTTATTCGCACTAATCAATCAACACATTCCTGTCTTTGTATGTCTCAATATAATAGTATTATTTAATTAAATCCATTTAAAATAATCTTTGTCTGAAAATAAAATATGATCCTCAACTGCGTTTCCCCTCCAGTCAGCAGACGGCGATGTGCGTCTTTCAGGCGACGCTGCCAGCGTGACGTATAATCTAGTGGACGGTTCTTCATAAACAGCTCGTCAACCACCTCGGTAGCTTGCTAGCCAACATAGCCGAAAGATTCAAGCTATTTATACGCTTTAGGTGTATATTAGCTACTGTGTTTTCGACACACTTAGGTCGTATCTAGTTGTTAACCTATATAATTTAATATTACGTTATTTTGTATTAGTCAGCTATAGTAGCTGGCTGGTTAAATTAGCACTAGCCTAGTCGCTAATGATAGCTAGCTAGCTAACATCCCTGAACATGAGCTCACTAAACATCTCCCCTCTCGTTAAAGAAGAGGGGGTCTGCTGGACGGAGAAAGAAGCTCTGGGGCTGAACATTGTCGTGAAAGAGGAGAAGGAAGAAGAGGATATCACAGTAAAAATAGAAGTAGAGGGTGAGGCTGTTACAGTGAAAGAAGAAGAGAAAGACGTTTCAGTGAAAGAAGAGGAAGACGCATTCAGAGTGAAAGAGGAGGAGGATGTTACAATGAAAGAAGAGGAGGAAGAGAAAGAGGAGGATGCAGTTTTTGGAGTGAAGAATGAAGGGGAGATAACTGTCACATTGAAAGATGAAGAGGAGGAGATAGGAGATCTGATTAACACCAGTAAGTACCACCTTAAATTCGTTTTTAACTTTGGATATTCAGAGTTGGCTCGTCAATACCTCTTCAACGGAGGGCCCAGGATGATGACTGATATGTCTAGAATCAGACGACGTAGAGAACAAGCTACCCCTTGTTTTCTCAGTTCCGTTTCCAAAAAGTGACTTAACATATATATTTGAGAAGGGTCTATCTGCTGACCGCAGACTGGGGGGCACTGCATGTAGTGATTTTCATGTAGTGATGTTTTACTGCACACCGTGCCCCCCAATAGTGCCATGTGAGAGTTGGGTTGGCTACACCAAAGATAATGGATATACTGACAAGATGTCTCTCCGCCCTAACAAGGCGAGTCGTTGTCCACAAAGCGGCACTGCGGGTTGTGTATCTCCCGCCTATCCTTTCTTTGGATTGGTGGATACATCTTATTATTGTAATCTATTGTTTATATTCTATGAGGGTTGTTGACGTCAACTGCCTGTATTCAATGGAGAGAGATGCTAAGCTACTAGCATGAATATGCACCGCCTGTATTCAATGGAGAGAGATGCTACGCTACTAGCATGAATATGCACCGCCTGTATTCAATGGAGAGAGATGCTAAGCTATTAGCATTAATATGCACCGCCTGTATTCAATGGAGAGAGATGCTAAGCTACTAGCATGAATATGCATAGCGATCTGGAGACAACTCCTATAATGTTTTTATCAAAGTTGTCGGTATGTCACGTGTCCACATAACAACTTAAACATTACGAAACTTCTGTTAGATCAAGTAAACCTCACGTAGCAAATAAGCCATTAATTTTGTTGTTGACCAAATTCGACACTTTCCACATTGGTTTGATAATTGTTTCCACTTGGATACAACCTACTGTAGCCTACTGGCATGACCTAGAGAGATACAACCTACTGTAACCTACTGGCATGACCTAGAGAGTTACAACCTACTGTAACCTACTGGCATGACCTAGAGAGATACAACCTAGTGTAACCTACTGGCATGACCTAGAGAGATACAACCTACTGTAACCTACTGGCATGACCTAGAGAGATACAACCTACAGTAGCCTACTGGCATGACCTAGAGAGTTACAATCTACTGTAACCTACTGGCATGACCTAGAGAGATACAACCTACTGTAACCTATTGGCATGACCTAGAGAGTTACAACCTAGTGTAACCTACTGGCATAACCTAGAGAGATACAACCTACTGTAACCTACTGGCATGACCTAGAGAGTTACAACCTACTGAAGCCTACTGGCATGACCTAGAGAGATACAACCTACTGTAACCTACTGGCATGACCTAGAGAGATACAACCTACTGGCATGACCTAGAGAGTTACAACCTACTGGCATGACCTAGAGAGTTACAACCTACTGTAGCCTACTGGCATGACCTAGAGAGATACAACCTACTGGCATGACCTAGAGAGTTACAACCTACTGTAACCTACTGGCATGACCTAGAGAGTTACAATCTACTGTAACCTACTGGCATGACCTAGAGAGATACAACCTACTGTAACCTACTGGCATGACCTAGAGAGTTACAACCTACTGTAACCTACTGGCATGACCTAGAGAGTTACAACCTACTGTAGTCTACTGGCATGACCTAGAGAGATACAACTTACTGTAGCCTACTGGCATGACCTAGAGAGATACAACTTACTGTAGCCTACTGGCATGACCTAGAGAGATACATCTACTGTAGCCTACTGGCATGACCTAGAGAGATACAACCTACTGTAGCCTACTGGCATGACCTGGAGAGATGCAACCTACTGTAGCCTACTGGCATGACCTAGAGAGATACAACCTACTGTAACCTACTAGCATGACCTAGAGAGATACAACCTACTGTAACCTACTAGCATGACCTAGAGAGATACAACCTACTGTAACCTACTGGCATGACCTGGAGAGTTACAACCTACTGTAGCCTACTGGCATGACCTAGAGAGATACAACCACTTGGATACAACCTACTGTAGCCTACTGGCATGACCTAGAGAGATACATCTACTGTAGCCTACTGGCATGACCTAGAGAGATACAACCTACTGTAGCCTACTGGCATGACCTAGAGAGATACAACCACTTGGATGCAACCTACTGTAGCCTACTGGCATGACCTGGAGAGATGCAACCTACTGTAACCTACTAGCATGACCTAGAGAGATACAACCTACTGTAGCCTACTGGCATGACCTAGAGAGATACAACCTACTGTAACCTACTAGCATGACCTAGAGAGATACAACCTACTGTAGCCTACTGGCATGACCTAGAGAGATACATCTACTGTAGCCTACTGGCATGACCTAGAGAGATACAACCTACTGTAGCCTACTGGCATGACCTAGAGAGATACAACCTACTGTAACCTACTGGCATGACCTAGAGAGTTACAACCTACTGTAGCCTACTGGCATGACCTAGAGAGATACAACCACTTGGATACAACCTACTGTAGCCTACTGGCATGACCTAGAGAGATACAACCTACTGTAGCCTACTGGCATGACCTAGAGCGTTACAACCTACTGTAGTCTACTGGCATGACCTAGAGAGATACAACCTACTGTATCCTACTGGCTTGACCTAGAGAGCTAAAGTTGTAAAATTCCTGGATTTTAAATGAATATTTTCTAGTAATAATGATAATTTCTATCTTCCTATCTATCTGTGGGTTCCCTCTCCTTTGTCGTCCTCTCTACACCAATAATAGACAACTACTGTGGGATCCCAATGACGGCCGGATGTGATACAGCCTGGATTCGAACCAGGGATTGTTGTGACACCTCTTGCACTGAGATGCAGTGGCTTAGACCGCTGCGTCCGTGTGTGTGTTAACTATTAGAATGCTGTACTAGAATGCTTAAAAGGCCTCTAAAAATTTTAATATCGGTTATCGGTATCGTTTTTTGGGGTAAGGAAAATATTGGATATCGGTATTGGCCAAAAATGTCATATCGGTGCATCCCTTTATTCTAAAATGTTTCACAATACCCCATAATGACATCACAATACCCCATAATGACATCACAATACCCCATAATGCCAAAGCAAAAACAGGTTTAGGTTTTTTGCAAATGTATTGAAACTATTCCCCAGGATAACTAGTCTCAGAGTAATGTACGATCCCAGGATAACTAGTCTCTGAGTAATGTAAGATCCCAGGATAACTAGTCTCAGAGTAATGTAAGATCCCAGGATAACTAGTCTCAGAGTAATGTAAGATGCTTGGAAAAAGAAGCTGAAAAGAATAACAGAACGGCACCATTAGAACTAAAATGTGTCTCCTGGATGTCAGACCCCCAACCCTCCAAACTAAATAAATAAATGTGTCTCCTTGGCAACATTAGAACCTCGGTACGTTTACTGTGTACTGGGTCGAGACAAAGGAATGATGTAAACAAATAATCCAAAATATTTTTGTCAATGAGACAGTATATAAACAAAGGAATGACCGAACCCCCTTTGGTGACTGAATGCTTGTAAGGAAAACTAGATGATCAAAACATTAGATCACATCAAATAAGCCTGAGTGGTTTCACCTCCTCCCAGACTATACTGGATACTACAGTTATAACTATACATAGTTATACAGGATACTACAGTTATACTGGATACTACAGGATACTACAGTTATAACTATACATAGTTATACAGGATACTACAGTTATAACTATACATAGTTATACAGGATACTACAGTTATACAGGATACTACAGTTATACAGGATACTACAGTTATAACTATACATAGTTATACAGGATACTACAGTTATACTGGATACTACAGTTATACAGGATACTACAGTTATAACTATACATAGTTATACAGGATACTACAGTTATACAGGATACTACAGTTATAACTATACATAGTTATACAGGATACTACAGTTATACAGGATACTACAGTTATACTGGATACTACAGTTATACAGGATACTACAGTTATAACTATACATAGTTATACAGGATACTACAGTTATAACTATACATAGTTATACAGGATACTACAGTTATACAGGATACTACAGTTATACAGGATACTACATTTATAACTATACATAGTTATACAGGATACTACAGTTATACAGGATACTACAGTTATACAGGATACTACAGTTATAACTATACATAGTTATACAGGATACTACAGTTATACAGGATACTACAGTCATACAGGATACTACAGTTATAACTATACATAGTTATACAGGATACTACAGTTATACAGGATACGACAGTTATACAGGATACTACAGTTATACTTGATACTACAGTTATAACTATACATAGTTATACAGGATACTACAGTTATACAGGATACTACAGTTATACTTGATACTACAGTTATAACTATACATAGTTATACAGGATACTACAGTTATACAGGATACTACAGTTATACAGGATACTACAGTTATAACTATACATAGTTATACAGGATACTACAGTTATACAGGATACTACAGTTATACAGGATACTACAGTTATACTGGATACTACAGTTATACAGGATACATAGTTATACAGGATACTACAGTTATAACTATACATAGTTATACAGGATACTACAGTTATACAGGATACTACAGTTATAACTATACATAGTTATACAGGATACTACAGTTATAACTATACATAGTTATACAGGATACTACAGTTATACAGGATACAGGATACTACAGTTATACAGGATACTACAGTTATAACTATACATAGTTATACAGGATACTACAGTTATACAGGATACTACAGTTATAACTATACATAGTTATACAGGATACTACAGTTATACAGGATACTACAGTTATACAGGATACTACAGTTATACAGGATACTACAGTTATAACTATACACAGTTATACAGGATACTACAGTTATACAGGATACTACAGTTATACAGGATACTACAGTTATAACTATACATAGTTATACAGGATACTACAGTTATAACTATACATAGTTATACAGGATACTACAGTTATACAGGATACTACAGTTATACAGGATACTACAGTTATACAGGATACTACAGTTATAACTATACATAGTTATACAGGATACTACAGTTATACAGGATACTACAGTTATACAGGATACTACAGTTATAACTATACATAGTTATACTGGATACTACAGTTATACAGGATACTACAGTTATAACTATACATAGTTATACAGGATACTACAGTTATACAGGATACTACAGTTATACAGGATACTACAGTTACACAGGATACTACAGTTATACAGGATACTACAGTTATAACTATACATAGTTATACAGGATACTACAGTTATACAGGATACTACAGTTATACAGGATACTACAGTTATACAGGATACTACAGTTATACAGGATACTACAGTTATAACTATACACAGTTATACAGGATACTACAGTTATACAGGATACTACAGTTATACAGGATACTACAGTTATACAGGATACTACAGTTATAACTATACATAGTTATTCCAAAGGTGGGCTACTTACTATCCACTGTTTGCAAGCCACCATTGCTGATCTATTTCATTTATTTATTTCACCTGTGAAAAACTAACCCATCATCATCTGCACATCTATCATCTATCAGTGTTAATGCTAAATTGTAATTACTTTGCTACTATGGCCTATTTATTGCCTTATTGCCTTTATTGCCTCTGTACTCCATTTGCACACACTGTATATAGATTTTTCTATTGTGTTATTGACTGTACGTTTGTTTATCCCAAGTGTAACTCTGTTGTTTTTTTGTCGCACTGCTTTGCTTTATCTTGGCAGGTCGCAGTTGTAAATGAGAACTTGTTCTCAACTGGCCTACCTGGTTAAATAAAGCTGAAATAAATAAAAAATATTAATAATAATCGTAACTTTATTGACATCACCTAAATGGATACTGTCATTAACGCAGTTCTTCAATAATTACACATAATTCTTAATACTGTAGCTGTTTAGTTAGTCACATGTTCAACTATCATCAGCTGATCCAGGAAATCATTTTCTGAATGACAGTCACATGACAAACATCACGACATGCAACAACAACCAAAGTGCTTCTTCATTCATTACTCTGGTAAAGACAGTTATGCCGTGCTCCACGTTGGATCCAACATCCCTAACAAATTGATGTTTATAATGTTATTGTCTGCTTGATTTACTGTAGGGTATCTTTAGTCTGTTTGGACACAGAGATACTTAGCTCATAATGTGTAGAGAACTGTTCCTTGATGGATCGGCTATTGTACAACACACAGAGCTATTTTCCTTTATTTGTTCTTTGGTGAAGTTATGGGTCCTACAGTAGGTCTATGTTGTTGTTAGGTGAAGTTATGGGCCAATTTGTTAAACACTTATTGTGTTTCAGGCTGATGGAAAAGCTAGACAAAGAGCATTTTACTGGTGGAAGTGTTTTTTAAATACAAAGCGGTTGATTTGCGATGATCACACAAACATTATATTAAGCAGGACATTCAAACGATCCTTACAATTATAATCCAAAGTAGTGTGAAATGTACTCATAAGCAACCTGGACATGGAGGTTACTCCCCTGAGTTTTCCCCCATTCACATTCAGAATACATTGTGAAAAACTAAAATCTTTGCTCACCATTTTTGCTCCTGGCAGATATACTACGTCCATAACTAGTGGTTTCCTCATTACCAGATATACTACGTCCATAACTAGTGGTTTCCTCATTAGCAGATATACCACATCCATAACTAGTGGTTTCCTCATTAGCAGGGTGGAGTTTCTACAACCAAATTGCATTTGCATCACCCTCGTGCCGCAATTTTATTAAACACAGAAAGGGGCCTATATTGGAGACCAAAAGTCGTCTGGCACACTGCTTAGAGTTTCAACAACATTAATAACTTATTTCTAGCCTACAATCATCGATGTTACTACTAATGTGAAGGCAAGACAAACTATGATTGTTGTTGCTCATTTTAAGACAAATGTCAAATAATCATTACATTCATTACAGACGTCAATTGTTGTACAACATCATGGCTACGCTGTTGGCATCACCTTTTACAGTGGATTTCCGCTGTTGTGGGCCTTTAACCATCTGTCTGACTTTGTTGTTCACACAGGAGAGAGACAGGACTATCGTGGATCCTCTGGGGAGCCTCAACAACATCATGATGCTGACATGGCAGAGAAGAGTTTCTCCACATTAGCACACCTCAAGAAACACCCGCAGAGATCCACAGGGAAGAAATCTCACCGCTGCTCTGACAGTGGGAAGAGATTCACCTCCTCAGCAGGCATTAAAATTCATCAGAGAACACACACAGGAGAGAAATCTTATAGCTGTACTCAATGTGGGAAGAGTTTTACTCAGCTAAGAAGCCTGATATCACACCAGAGAACACACACAGGAGAGAAACGAGAGAAACCGTATAGCTGTGATGAATGTGGGAAGAGTTTTTATACATCTAGACATCTTACTGTACACCAAAGAACACACACAGGAGAGAAACCGTATAGCTGTGGTCAATGTGGAAAGAGTTTTACTCAGCTAAGCAGCCTGATATCACACCAGAGAACACACACAGGAGAGAAATGAAAGAAACGGTATATTTGTGATGAATGTGGGAAGAGTTTTGTTACATCTAGCTATCTGACTACACACCAGAGAACACACACAGGAGTGAAACCGTATAGCTGTGATCGATGTGGGAAGAGTTTTACTCAGCTAAGCAGCCTGATATCACACCAGAGAACACACACAGGAGAGAAATGAAAGAAACGGTATATTTGTGATGAATGTGGGAAGAGTTTTGTTACATCTAGCTATCTGACTACACACCAGAGAACACACACAGGAGTGAAACCGTATAGCTGTGATCGATGTGGGAAGAGTTTTACTCAGCTAAGCAGCCTGATATCACACCAGAGAACACACACAGGAGAGAAATGAAAGAAACGGTATATTTGTGATGAATGTGGGAAGAGTTTTGTTACATCTAGCCATCTTACTGTACACCAAAGAACACACACAGGAGAGAAACCTTATAGCTGTACTCAATGCGGGAAGAGTTTTTTTACATCTAGCTATCTGACTACACACCAGAGAACACACACAGGAGTGAAACCGTATAGCTGTGATCGATGTGGGAAGAGTTTTACTCAGCTAAGCAGCCTGATATCACACCAGAGAATACACACAGGAGAGAAACCTTATAGCTGTACTCAATGTGGAAAGCGTTTTACTCACCTAAGCAGCCTGATATCACACCAGAGAACACACACAGGAGATAAAGCGTATATCTCTGATCGATGTGGGAAGAGTTATACTCAGCTAAGCAGCCTGACTTCACACCAGAGAACACACACAGGAGATAAACCTCATAGCTGTGATCAATGTGACAAGCGATACTCTCATAAAAGATCTCTGACCAAACATCAGAAAATACATGAAGGAGTTGTTTCATGATATCAATGAAATTATGTCACAATGTAGAATGTTTTAACATTGTAGTAGGAGTATTTTAATGATGTCACAATGTAGAATGTTGTAGGAGTATTTTAATGATGTCACAATGTAGAATGTTGTAGGAGTGTTTTAATGATGTCATAATGTAGAACCCTAAACGTTTGTCCCCTGTTCTATTGATTTCAACATGATATGGATATTAGCCTCAGGGGGAAAATCCAGGCTCTGAATTGGAAGAGTACTATTTATGAGATTTAGTAAGTACACATTATTCCCAGATTCCGTGTGGTTTTTGAGCTGCTAGTTTTAACAGGACGTGCAACCTCATCTCCCTCCTGTCACATAAATGATTTTAGCATGATATCGATGAGTTATGACAATAAGTGTTGCGTTCCTTTGTTTAGCGACCCCTACATTTAAATGCATTCCAACATCACGTACAACCTGATTTCCCCCCTAATTGATATCAGTGATTTATTGCTACTTGTCAAAACAACAGTTTCTTTTCTTTTTTTAAATACAAGTAATATGATTATTGTGGCAGATGTTTGTGTAAATAGCACATGTTATGTTTAGGTTTTCAATTTATCCCAAACTGTTTCTGCATATTGGTTATTGATTTGGACATGTTAAAACTGTGTTTTGACATTGAGGCTATCCCACCGAGCAAAATGTAATTGAAAAGTCATTGAAAATAAGACTATGCAATCAAATATTTTTTTAAACATTTTTTATTATACCATGCCTTACCATTAAGTGAATTATTGACAATACATATTAACAAAGGGGTGTACATTTGGCTTTGGTAATTCATGTTTACAATTCATATAACTTTTAGTAATCATAATTATTTATGCAATCAACTGACAATTTTCGGGTATAAATATATTGACATTGTTGCCCTTCTTTTATAATATCAGGGTTCATTCTCAGATGTGCCAACCCAAATGTACTAGAGCATGACATTGGGGACTGGGCCCCGATCCAACAACATGCCTATCTAGTGAACCCTGAAAAGAGAGAGAAGCTCCACAGTGAGGTGGAAAGTTACTACAGATATTGCAGGAGTTTCCTCTTGAAATCAGACATGTCTGTGGTAAGGACAACTTTGTTGCTGATTGTCTCAAGAATGGGCAGTCAAAAAGATTTGTGTTTTGCGTTTAGCCAGTGAGTTGCCATGGATCACAATTTATTTTGACTGCACGGTTTTCCGTATTGGAGATGAGTTTTGTTTGGGCTCGTTCCAAGGGGACGGGAGTTCTAGAAGCTAGTGAGTTTTAGGAAGACGAAAGTTCTAGAAGCTATTGAGTTTTAGGAAGACGAGAGTTCTAGAAGCTATTGAGTTCTAGGATTCTATAGAATGAAAAAGAAGAAAAAATAATACGATTGTATATTATTATTTAGAAATACGTGTTTTTTCTTGTTTTTAATTGTTGACAGCCAGTAGACACTATGTTTATATTGTAGAAGGTGAAGCATTGTAGTTGATTATGTGAAATGGAAGTTGTTTTCAGTTGGTGGTGGGCAAACTTGTCCAACAAAAACATAGGATATATTTGTTGTCTTAAGGGGAAAGGTGTTCCAGGCTTTCGTTTTTCCATTTATGTTTTGAGGCTGGACATTTGCACGTATAGCTCGTTAGCACGTAGGGCGCACTGATTGGTGTCACCTCATTAGTCAGTATGTGTAACACCAGTTCTTTTGTTTACCTCTTCTTGGGCAGATTTAGTGGGTCTCATGGTGGGTGTCTTTTTTCGGTCCCAGTTGTTGTTACTAGTCAATTGTCATTGGACACCCCTATAGTGACTTTCAGAGCCCCTCCTAAAAAAAAAAAATGAATTTTGGGATGGATATTGCATCCAATTAATATTTTAGTCAATGGCATTTCCTTAGGGTGCTCATTAGTCTTTCAGTTGTTAGTCTTCTGTTTGTTGTGTACTAAATATTTCTGTTTATTTCATTTTTTTGTTTGTTTTTGCCTGTGAAGCCATTGTGTTGCATCCATGTCTGAAATGTGCTGTATAAATAAAGCTTGATTTGATTTCAACAAATGAACCCAATGACTGACCAATCAACAGACTCGATCCAACAACATGCCTATCAAGATATTGCAGGAGTTTGCTCTTGAAATCAGACATGACTAATACAATTTGATTTGAGGGGACGAGAGTTCTAGAAGATAGTGAGTTTTAGGAAGACGAGAGTTCTAGAAGATAGTGAGTTTTAGGAAGACGAGAGTTCTAGAAGATAGTGAGTTTTAGGATTCTATAGAAAGAAAAATGATAAAAAAACAATATGATTGTTTATTATTATTTCAGAAATACGTGTTTTTAATTGTCAGCCAGTAGACACCATGTTTATATTGTAGAAGGTGAAGCATTGTAGTTGATAATAATGTAAAATGGAAGTTGTTTTCTGTTGGTGGTGAGCAAACTTGTCCAACAAAAATATAGGATATATTTGTTGTCTTAAAGGGGAAGGTTTTACAGGCTTTGGTTTTTTGCATTTATGTTTTGAGGTTGGATTTTAACACGTCAGCGTGTACTGATTGGTGTCACCTCGTTAGTCAGTATGTGTTACACCTGTGCTGGCTTGTCCATCTCGTTAGTGGGAAGGTGTTTCACCTGAGCTGGTCCAGGTTCTATTTAAGAGTGTCTGGCCCAGTGCTCCAGTTGTCTTGATAGATGTGGAGAGTCAACACCTTTAGTTGCTCCACCTTTTTGGTTTGCTTCCTGTCTTTAAGTTTGGTGTGGGTTTTTCTTTTGTTTCCCTCATCTTGGGCATATTTAGTGGGTCTCATGGTGGGTGTCTTTTATGTCCCAGTTGTTGTTACTAGTCAACTTTCAGTGGACACTGAGAGCAAAACTGCAACATTATGTTATAATACTTTGATTGGATCAAATGGTTGTTTTATGCAACAGAATAGAGGGTTCTTAGAACTATTGTGTCTGTGTGTTCTACTGAGGATGGGCCTCTGGGAGAAAACACTGACAGGAGATATACAATGTCTTTTGTGTGATTAAAACCTATAGAGACCTTATTCCAGAGCATGAGTTAATGTTTCTGTCTATATGGTACCAGGGAGAGATGACCTCAGGGCCAGACCCTGGTCTCTACACAAAGAGTACTGTTTTTACAGCAGATACTTATAATTCTCAACAGACAGTATCTTTCATACAAATCTTAAACTTGTGACCCGTTCCATACATCTGTTGTTGGTCATGTAGGTTGAAAGGGGTGTATCTTGGCTGTAACATACCTTTGTACTTTTGTATCGTGGCTCTCAACGAATCATCTGGGGGTGATTTGTCGACCAGCCATCATTATCGTAGAACACTCAATTGATTCACTTTATATGTGTGCGTTGTATTGACCTGCTCCCTTATTAATAAGTGAATAAAGATTTAGTTTAAGAATAACTCTGACTTTTGTGATAAGTTTGTCTCATTTGATATGAAAGAAATTATCCACATTTGGGGATGTTAATCTTCACTTGGTGACCGCTCCTGACGACTTGGTAAATGGTGCACCAGGGATCCCTCAAACTTGGGATCTCAGGGAGACCACACTTTGGGAATGGAGCAGATAGACCCACCTTTGATCCGAGAGGCAGCGAGCTGAGTGGATACCACATCTCAAACCTAGTTTAAAAAAGAGGTGAGCAAACCACGCAAAGTGAGTTTTTTAGAAAAGCCTCGTAGGCTCTGAGTGTATATTCGTAGTGTGTATTAATGTGTGAGGGGGGCACCTTGGAGGTGTAAACAGGGCCGAGTCAGGAGGCTCTGAGTGTGTATTCCTGTGTGGAGGTGTGAACAGGGCCCAGTCAGGAGGCTCTGAGTGTGTATTCCAGTGTATTCCTTTATTTTCCCAGTATGAAAAGAGTTGCTAGATTTATTGAATAAACCTTTTTCCATAAAGTTAGTGAACCAAGGTGGCTGACTAGCTGTTGATGTTGAAGAAGCGTCCCGTCCACTAGATTATACGTCACAGTGGCAGAATCACCTGAATGACGCACATCGCCATCTGTTGACTGGAGTTGGTATCGCAGTTGAGAAAATACTTTCAGACAAAAAGCTAAAAAGCGACTGCCTCTAAAAACCAACGACTCCCTTTGAAAACGGGCGATGTGGCATCAGAAACATTTATTATAGTGTAAAAATGTACTACAAAGTGTAGCTAAATAGGGTGAGTTTTATTAATATACACTCTAAAAAGTAAAGGCTCTTGGAGTATTCTTTAGGGGTTCTTCAAATTGAAACTGGGGGGGAACCCCTTAAAGTTATTCAAAGAACCTTTTGTGGGAACCCCTATAAGTTCCTCAAGTAACCTTTTGGGGTTCCTTTTATTAACTCGCCTTCCCTGCACTATAAAAACATATTTTAATAACAATAACAATATTGACTGAAATAATTAATTGTTTATTTAGTGGCACCACAAATGTGAATAAATATTTACAGAACAATTTACCAAACAAAACACATTACAAAATTGCAACATTTCTGCAGACATGTCAGATCATAATAAATAATACATTTACTTTGTATAGTGCTTTTCATGACATTTAAAATATATAAAATAATGATGAACAATAAAAACAACATACATTAAAAATGAATCATAGGTAAACTAACAATATTGTAGACTTGATGCTAAATACAGATTTTTCAGCTTTAGTGTGTATATCGTATCCACTTAGTAATGTTAGGAAGTTTGCCATGTTTATGACCGGCCCTGGTAACTTCACCCCAACTTCTCTTCTCCCCAGAACACAGTAACTTAACAACATAAGTGTTTATCTGACATTTAAGGGAAAATAAAAAAATACAGCCGTAGCAGAGCCCCAAGTCCCATGGGGACGTCCTCGAGGGCGTGGATGTTCTCCCCCATCAAAGGCCAGCGGGATTTCACTCTCATGGTGAAATGGATTTCCGCCGATGTGCAGTAAAGGAGTGAAGAGCGGTGAAATCTGTGTCAACAAAAGTAAGAAAAGATTAATACACATACAATTAACAAAGAACATAACAAATGTTCAGCTGTAGTTTTATATCAGCATGCACACCTATGTTTATGAAGAAACAGATGATTGGAGCATAGGCATACCTTGTCACGGACATAAAGGCCACTCGGGTCCTCATTGAAGAGGTAGGGCAAGAGCAGAATCACTGCTGTGCTCTCGAGTCCTAGTAAAGTAAAGCAACGATATTACTACACTTGCTAATTTTATTACAAAATACATTAGAGAAAGGGAAGGAATAATAGCAAATACCTCTTCTGTATTGTCCTTCAGGGACTGTCAAAATAGCAGGATGATGTCCTCACCCCTGCCTCGCCTCTCTACCTCTGATAGTCCTTGAATTATATTTTTGTCTATCCATTCCATGGACTTGATTCGTTTCCGAGAAGATCTGAAAAGATCCGCTTTTCATCCAAAACTCCAAATGCTGCCCCCTACCCTAGAGAAGTTAAGCTCGAGATCTTGGGTCTCGACCCCGCCCTGTGCAACTGGGTCCTGGACTTTCTGACCGGCTGCCCCCAGGTGGCGAAGGTAGGAAACAATATCGTCACCCCGTTGATCCTCAACACTGGGTCCCACAAGGGTGCGTTCTGAGCCCTCTCCTGTACTCCCTGTTCACCCATGACTGTGTGGCCATGCACGCCTCCAACTCAATCATCAAATTGGCAGACAACGCTACAGTGGTCGGCTTGATTACCAACAACGACGAGACGACCCACAGGGAAGAGGTGAGGGCACTCAGAGTGTGGTGTCAGGAAAATAACCTCTCACTCAACATCAACAAAACAAAAGGAGATGATCGTGGACTTCAGGAAACTGCAGAGGGACCACCCCCCCCCCCCATCCACATTGATGGGACAGTAGTGGAGAAGGTGGAACGTTTTTAGTTCCTCGGCGTACACATCACAGACAAACTGAAATGGTCCACCCACACAGACAGTGTGGTGAAGAAGGCGCAACAGGCGCCCTGACCTGGTGGTTATAATGACCTGGTGGTTATAATGACCTGGTGGTAATAATGACCTGGTGGTTATAATGACCTGGTGGTTATAATGACCTGGTGGTTATAATGACCTGGTGGTTTTAATGACCTGGTGGTTATAATGACCTGGTGGTAATAATGACCTGGTGGTTATAATGACCTGGTAGTTATAATGACCTGGTGGTTCTAATGACCTGGTGGTTATAATGACCTGGTGGTAATAATGACCTGGTGGGTGTGGTTATAATGACCTGGTGGTTATAATGACCTGGTGGTAATAAAGACCTGGTGGGAATAATGACCCGGTTGGTTATAATGACCTGGTGTTAATAATGACCTGGTGGTAATAATGACCTGGTGGTTATAATGACCTGGTGGTTATAATGACCTGGTGGTTATAATGACCTGGTGGTTATAATGACCTGGTGGTTCTAATGACCTGGTGGTTCTAATGACCTGGTGGTTATAATGACCTGGTGGGTGTGGTTATAATGACCTGGTGGTTATAATGACCTGGTCTTAATAATGACCTGGTGGTAATAATGACCTGGTGGTTATAATGACCTGGTGGTAATAATGACCTGGTGGTTATAAT
The DNA here is from genome assembly GCF_045679555.1 of Salvelinus alpinus. NCBI lineage: Eukaryota > Metazoa > Chordata > Actinopteri > Salmoniformes > Salmonidae > Salvelinus > Salvelinus alpinus. The sequence goes on along the minus strand of NC_092087.1, from coordinate 113,905,787 downwards.
GACCTGGTGGTTTTAATGACCTGGTGGTTATAATGACCTGGTGGTAATAATGACCTGGTGGTTATAATGACCTGGTGGTTATAATGACCTGGTGGTTATAATGACCTGGTGGTTATAATTGTTACGCACGCCTCTATAAAGAGGGAACGCAACTCCCTGCTGCAACTCAACTCTCCGTGAAGCGAAAGAGGTATGAACATGAGCAATTGATAATGTGGAAAAAAGCTGACACTTGTACATTATCAATTGCAATTTGTTCAAAGGAATAAGAAATTGCTTTAATGATGTGCACAAGTGACTAGATGATTTGGAATTTGTACAAGTAGTATCAAGAATTACACTTTTGATCTAAGAAATGCACCAAAGTCACTGAGAAAACTGTAATCACTTTCCCAGTGGAATACAACCTAACAGACAAGAAGCCATTCTTTACAAAACAGTATGAATACAAACAATGGCAGGGCTGATTTGTGATGAAGAGGGTATGGGCCATTAACAAAGCCATCACCTACAGAGAGATGAACCTGGAGAAGAGTCCCCTAAGCAAGCTGGTCATTGTGCTCTGTTCACAAACATAAACACACCCCACAGAGCCCCTGGACAACAGCACAATTAGACCCAACCAAATCATGAGAAAACAAAAAGATAATTACTTGACACATTGGAAAGAATTAACCAAAAAACAGAGAAAACTAGAATGCTATTTGGCCCTAAACAGAGAGTACACAGTGGCAGAATACCTGACCACTGTGACTGACCGAACTTAAGGAAAGCTTTGACTATGTACAGACTCAGTGAGCATAAATGTCAAATGTGTGATTTCATGAACTGGTACATACAAGAAAACCAGGTTTTAAAGTTCTGTTCAATAGCCATCCCATCATTACAAAACATTTGAAAGGCTAAGTCTATCATCTCCTGAGAAGTGGTAACTATTCACATTAACATTTCAAAGAGGTTTGGTGCCCCCTGGTGGCTGAACCCGAGATCAATGAGAGATCTTGTCAGAAACAATGACAGAGTCCCACTTCTCAGCTATCTTTATTTACATCAAACTAAACTAACTGCTATCTTGAAATGTTGAAAAAGTGTTTTTAAATAATCCAGGCTGATCCCTCATCTTGATCACCTCTGGAGTTGAGGTTAACAGCCGAGGTAATTTTTATGATGAAAATGAAAAAAAAAAAAATGAATAATATAAATAAAATGAAGATGCAGCTGTCTTTGAAATGATCAAACTGAACACACTGCTATCTTGAAATGTTGAAAAAGTGTTTTTAAATAAATAAAAGATGTATATTTTGTCAGGCTGAATGTTTGAATATATGAGGTGATTTGAGTCATGCTTCTTCAGTAGTGGAATAAAGACAATTAGCATTTGAATGTTGTCAAGAAATACTGGAGTGATGTCAGATTGTTAATAAAATTGATTAGTACAATTTATTATACTGCTTTCATGTGTGTATATACACAAACATCTGCAACAATTATCATATTACATGTCTTTTTTTAAACAAGCAGCTTTTTCAACTTGTAGAAAACAGCTGGCTACATTTTGAAGTGCTGCATTTTGATTAAAGTGGGTCACCAACGCAGTAAGTGTAACACAGCTCTTTTTTTGTTAGTCACTTTTTGTTAAATAATACTCTTTCAATTCAGAGCCTGGATTTTCCCCTGAGGCTAATATCCATATCATGCTGCAATCAATTGAACAGGGCAAAGGATAAGGTAGTACATCATTAAAATACTCCTACTACAATGTTAAAACATTCTACATTGTGACATTATTTCATTGATATCATGAAACAACTCATTCATGTATGTATTTTCTGATGTTTGATCAGAGACCTTTTATCAGAGTATCTCTTGTCACATTGATCACAGTGGAGAGGTTTCTCTCCTGTGTGTGTTCTCTGGTGTGAAGTCAGCTGGCCAGATGTAGGAAAACTCTTCTCACAATGATTACAACTATAAGGTTTCTCTCCTGTGTGTGTTCTCTGGTGTCGAATCAGATGGCTTGATGTAGTAAAACTCATCCCACATTGATCACAGATATAAGGTTTCTCTCCTGTGTGTGTTCTCTGGTGTAAAGTCAGCTGGCTAGATGAAGTAAAACTCATCCCACATTGATCACAGATATAAGGCTTCTCTCCTGTGTGTATTCTCTGGTGTATAGTCAGATGACCAGATGTAGTAAAACTCTTCCCACATTGACCACAGCTGTAAGGTTTCTCTCCTGTGTGTATTCTCTGGTGTAATGTCAGCTGGCCAGATCGACCAAAACTCTTCCCACATTGACCACAGCTATACGATTTCTCTCCTGTGTGTATTCTCTGGTGTAGAGTCAGATGGCCAGATGTAGTAAAACTCTTCCCACATTGACCACAGCTGTAAGGTTTCTCTCCTGTGTGTGTTCTCTGGTGTGATATCAGGCTGGTTGACTGAGTAAAACTCTTCCCACATTGACCACAGCTATAAGGTGTCTCTCCTGTGTGTGTTCTCTGGTGTAGAGTCAGATTGCTAGATGTAGTAAAACTCTTCCCACATTGACCACAACTATAAGGTGTCTCTCCTGTGTGTGTTCTCTGGTGTATAGTCAGAGTGCTAGATGCACCAAAACTCTTCCCACATTGATCACAGCTATAAGGTTTCTCTCCTGTGTGTGTTCTCTGGTGCACTGTCAGATCCCTAGATTGACAAAAACTCTTCCCACATTGATCACAGCTATAAGGTTTCTCTCCTGTGTGTGTTCTCTGGTGTAATGTCAGAGAGCCAGATGTAGTAAAACTCTTCCCACATTGACCACAGCTATAAGGTTTCTCTCCTGTGTGTGTTCTCTGGTGTGATATCAGGCTGGTTGACTGAGTAAAACTCTTCCCACATTGACCACAGCTATAAGGTTTCTCTCCTGTGTGTATTCTCTGGTGTAAAGTCAGAGTGCCAGAATGACCAAAACTCTTCCCACATTGATCACAGCTGTAAGGTGTCTCTCCTGTGTGTGTTCTCTGGTGTAATGTCAGATGACCAGATGTAGTAAAACTCTTCCCACATTGAACACAGCTAAATGGTTTATCTCCTGTGTGTGTTCTCTGATGAATTTTAATGCCTGATGAGGTGAATCTCTTCCCACAGTCAGAGCAACAATGAGATTTCTTCCCTGTGGGTCTCTGCTGGTGTTTCTGGAGGAGTTCTGATGTGGAGAGACTCTTCTCTGCCTTGTCAGCATCATGAGGTTGTTGAGGATTCCCAGAGGGTCCACGATAGTCCCGTCTCTCTCCTGTGTGAACAACAAAGTCAAATGGTTCAAGGCCCACAACAGTGGAAATTCACTGTAAAAGGTGATGCCAACAGCGTAGCCATGATGTTGCACAACAACTGACGTCTGTAATGAATGTAATGATTTGACATTTGTCTTAAAATGAGCAACAATAATCATATTTTGTATTGTTTTCACATTAGTAGTAACATCGATGATTGAGCCAGATGACTTTTGGTCTCCAATATGGGCCCCTTTCTGTGTTTAATAAAATTGCGGCACGAGGGCGAAGCACATACAATCAAATTGTAGAAACACCTCCCTGCTAATGAGGAAACCACTAGTTATGGATGTAGTATATCTGGTAATGAGGAAACCGATAGTTATGGATGTAGCATATCTGGTAATGAGGAAACCACTAGTTATAGATGTAGTATATCTGGTTGTAGAAACTCCTTCCCGCTAGTGAGGATAATAGTTATAGCAAAGATTTTAGTTTTTCACAAAGTATTCTGAATGTGAATGGGTGAAAACTCAGGGGAGTAGCCTCCATTTCCAGGTTGCTTATGAGTGCATTTCACACTACTTTGGATTATAATTGTAAGGCTCGTTTGAATGTCCTGCTTAATATAATGTTTGTGTGATCATCGCAAATCAACCGCTTTGTACTTAAAAAACCCTTCAACCAGTAAAATGTTCTTTGTCTTTTCCATCAGCCTGACAATGAGGGTTTGTACACTGTTTGCCAAATTGTCCCATAACTTCACCTAACAACAAATATACCTGTAATGAACGAAGAAGCACTTTGGTTGTTGTTGCATGACATACATAGTGTACTCTAGGACCCATAACAACAACATAGACCTACTGTAGGACCCCTAACATTACCTAACAACAACACAGACCTACTGTAGAACCCATAACGTCACCTAACAACAACATAGACCTACTGTAGGACCCATAACAACAACATAGACCTACTGTAGGACCCATAACGTCACCTAACAACAACATAGACCTACTGTAGGACCCATAACAATAACATAGACCTACTGTAGGACCCATAACAACAACATAGACCTACTGTAGGACTCATAACTTCACCTAACAATAACATAGACCTACTGTAGGAGCCATAACTTCACCTAACAACAACATAGACCTACTGTAGGAGCCATAACTTCACCTAACAACAACATAGACCTACTGTAGGACCCATAACAACAACATAGACCTACTGTAGGACCCATAACTTCACCTAACAACAGACCTACTGTAGAACCCATAACTTCACCTAACAATAACATAGACCTACTGTAGGACCCATAACTTCACCTAACAATAACATAGACCTACTGTTGGACCCATAACTTCACCTAACAATAACATAGACCTACTGTAGGACCCATAACTTCACCTAACAACACATATAGGAAAATAGCTCTGTGTGTTCTACAATAGCCTATCCATCAAGGAACAGTTCTCTACACATTATGAGCTAAGTATCTCTGTGTCCAAACAGACTAACGAGACCCTACAGTAAATCAAGCAGACAATAACATTATAAACACCAATATGTTAGGGATGTTGGATCCAACGTGGAGCACGGCATAACTGTCTTTACCAGAGTAATGAATGAAGAAGCACTTTGGTTGTTGTTGCATGTCGTGATGTTTGTCATGTGACTGGCATTCAGAAAATGATTTCCTGGATCAGCTGATGATAGTTTAGTAACTAAACAGCTACAGTATTAAGAATTATGTGTAATTATTGAAGAAACACATTAATGACAGTATCCATTTGGGTGTTGTCAATAAAGTTAAGGTGACTAGGTTAAAACCATTTTTTATTTTTTTATTTCACCTTTATTTAACCAGGTAGGCTAGTTGAGAACAAGTTCTCATTTGCAACTGCGACCTGGCCAAGATAAAGCATAGCAGTGTGAACAGACAACAACACAGAGTTACACATGGAGTAAACAATAAACAAGTCAATAACATGGTAGAAAAAAGAGAATCTATATACAATGTGTGCAGAAGGCATGAGGTAGGCAATAAATCGAATAATTACAATTTAGCAGATTAACACTGGAGTGATAAATCATCAGATGATCATGTGCAAGAAGAGATACTGGTGTGCAAAAGAGCAGAAAAGTAAATAAATAAAAGCAGTATGGGGGTGAGGTAGGTAAATTGGGTGGGTAGTTTACAGATGGACTATGTACAGCTGCAGCGATCGGTTAGCTGCTCGGATAGCAGATTTTTAAAGTTGTTGAGGGAGATAAAAGTCTCCAACTTCAGAGATTTTTGCAATTCGTTCCAGTCGCAGGCAGCAGAGAACTGGAAGGAAAGGCGTCCAAATTAGGTTTTGGCTTTAGGGATGATCAGTGAGATACACCTGCTGGAGCGCGTGCTACGGGTGGGTGTAGCCATCGTGACCAGTGAACTGAGATAAGGCGGCACTTTACCTAGCATAGCCTTGTAGATGACCTGGAGCCAGTGGGTCTGACGACGAACATGTAGCGAGGGCCAGCCGACTAGGGCATACAGGTCGCAGTGGTGGGTCGTATAAGGTGCTTTAGTAACAAAACGGATGGCACTGTGATAAACTGCATCCAGTTTGCTGAGTAGAGTATTGGAAGCTATTTTGTAGATGACATCGCCGAAGTCGAGGATCGGTAGGATAGTCAGTTTTACTAGGGTAAGTTTGGCGGCGTGAGTGAAGGAGGCTTTGTTCCGGAATAGAAAGCCGACTCTAGATTTGATTTTGGATTGGAGATGTTTGATATGAGTCTGGAAGGAGAGTTTGCAGTCTAGCCAGACACCTAGGTACTTTAAGCAAACTCTGAAATTATTTAGGATTTCTGTGCCCATGAAAACTGTTTTCCCAGCGTAACATAAGGAGGCACTAAATGTTACATAGTTAGAGTGCATTTCAGAGATCTGAATACAAAAAACTGTCCTAACAGGACAATAATCTGTAATGCGTTATCATTCTAAATGTCCTGAATAAAGGAACAGTTCTCTGTGGTTTATCTTGGACTTATTTTTCTACTGTATTATTGATGTTTGATTATTGTATGTTTGTTACACTCCATGTGTAACTCTGTGTTGTCTGTGTCACACTGCTTTGCTTTATCTTGGCCAGGTCGCAATTGTAAATGAGAACTTGTTCTCAACTTGCCTACCTGGTTAAATAAAGGTGAAATAAATAAATGAAATAGATCAGCAACGGTGGCTTGCAAACAGTGGATAGTAAGTAGCCCACCTTTGGAATAACTATGTATAGTTATAACTATGTATAGTATCCTGTATAACTATGTATAGTAGCATCCTGAATAACTATGTATAGTTATAACTGTAGTATCCTGTATAACTGTAGTATCCTGTATAACTGTAGTATCCTGTATAACTATGTATAGTTATAACTGTAGTATCCTGTATAACTGTAGTATCCTGTATAACTGTAGTATCCTGTATAACTGTAGTATCCTGTATAACTGTAGTATCCTGTATATCTGTAGTATCCTGTATAACTATGTATAGTTATAACTGTAGTATCCTGTATAACTATGTATAGTTATAACTGTAGTATCCTGTATAACTGTAGTATCCTGTATAACTATGTATAGTTATAACTGTAGTATCCTGTATAACTGTAGTATCCTGTATAACTATGTATAGTTATAACTGTAGTATCCTGTATAACTGTAGTATCCTGTATAACTGTAGTATCCTGTATAACTGTAGTATCCTGTATAACTATGTATAGTTATAACTGTAGTATCCTGTATAACTATGTATAGTTATAACTGTAGTATCCTGTATAACTGTAGTATCCTGTATAACTATGTATAGTTATAACTGTAGTATCCTGTATAACTATGTATAGTTATAACTGTAGTATCCTGTATAACTGTAGTATCCTGTATAACTGTAGTATCCTGTATAACTGTAGTATCCTGTATAACTATGTATAGTTATAACTGTAGTATCCTGTATAACTGTAGTATCCTGTATAACTATGTATAGTTATAACTGTAGTATCCTGTATAACTATGTATAGTTATAACTGTAGTATCCTGTATAACTATGTATAGTTATAACTGTAGTATCCTCTATAACTATGTATAGTTATAACTGTAGTATCCTGTATAACTATGTATAGTTATAACTGTAGTATCCTGTATAACTGTAGTATCCTGTATAACTGTAGTATCCTGTATAACTATGTATAGTTATAACTGTAGTATCCTGTATAACTGTAGTATCCTGTATAACTGTAGTATCCTGTATAACTGTGTATAGTTATAACTGTAGTATCCTGTATAACTGTGTATAGTTATAACTGTAGTATCCTGTATAACTATGTATAGTTATAACTGTAGTATCCTGTATAACTGTAGTATCCTGTATAACTGTAGTATCCTGTATAACTATGTATAGTTATAACTGTAGTATCCTGTATAACTGTAGTATCCTGTATAACTATGTATAGTTATAACTGTAGTATCCTGTATAACTGTAGTATCCTGTATAGCTGTAGTATCCTGTATAACTATGTATAGTTATAACTGTAGTATCCTGTATAACTGTAGTATCCTGTATAACTATGTATAGTTACAACTGTAGTATCCTGTATAACTGTAGTATCCTGTATAACTATGTATAGTTATAACTGAAGTATCCTGTATAACTGTAGTATCCTGTATAACTGTAGTATCCTGTATAACTGTAGTATCCTGTATAACTATGTATAGTTATAACTGTAGTATCCTGTATAACTGTAGTATCCTGTATAACTATCTATAGTTATAACTGAAGTATCCTGTATAACTGTAGTATCCTGTATAGCTGTAGTATCCTGTATAACTATGTATAGTTATAACTGTAGTATCCTGTATAACTGTAGTATCCTGTATAACTATGTATAGTTACAACTGTAGTATCCTGTATAACTGTAGTATCCTGTATAACTATGTATAGTTATAACTGAAGTATCCTGTATAACTGTAGTATCCTGTATAACTATCTATAGTTATAACTGTAGTATCCAGTATAGTCTGGGAGGAGGTGAAACCACTCAGGCTTATTTGATGTGATCTAATGTTTTGATCATCTAGTTTTCCTTACAAGCATTCAGTCACCAAAGGGGGTTCGGTCAGTCCTTTGTTTATATACTGTCTCATTGACAAAAATATTTTGGATTATTTGTTTACATCATTCCTTTGTCTCGACCCAGTAAACAGTAAACGTACCGAGGTTCTAATGTTGCCAAGGAGACACATTTTATTATTTATTTACAGTTTGGAGGGTTGGGGGTCTGACATCCAGGATACACATTTTAGTTCTAATGGTGCCGTTCTGTTATTCTTTTCAGCTTCTTTTTCCAAGCATCTTACATCACTCTGAGACTAGTTATCCTGGGATCTTACATTACTCTGAGACTAGTTATCCTGGGATCTTACATTACTCTGAGACTAGTTATCCTGGGATCTTACATTACTCTGAGACTAGTTATCCTGGGATCTTACATTACTCTGAGACTAGTTATCCTGGGATCTTACATTACTCTGAGACTAGTTATCCTGGGATCTTACATTACTCTGAGACTAGTTATCCTGGGATCGTACATTACTCTGAGACTAGTTATCCTGGGATCTTACATTACTCTGAGACGAGTTATCCTGGGATCTTACATTACTCTGAGACTAGTTATCCTGGGATCTTACATTACTCTGAGACTAGTTATCCTGGGATCTTACATTACTCTGAGACTAGTTATCCTGGGATCTTACATTACTCTGAGACTAGTTATCCTGGGATCGTACATTACTCTGAGACTAGTTATCCTGGGATCTTACATTACTCTGAGACTAGTTATCCTGGGGAATAATTTCAATACATTTGCAAAAAATCGAAACCTGTTTTTGCTTTGGCATTATGGGGTATTGTGATGTCATTATGGGGTATTGTGATACATTTTAGAATAAAGGGATGCAGCGATATTACATTTTTGGCCAATACCGATATCCAATATTATTACTTGAAAATATTTTTTTTAAATCCAGGAACTTTACAACTTTATCTCTCTAGGTCATGCCAGTAGGTTACAGTAGGTTGTATCTCTCTAGGTCATGCCAGTAGGTTACAGTAGGTTGTATCTCTCTAGGTCATGCCAGTAGGCTACAGTAGGTTGTATCCAAGTGGAAACAATTATCAACCCAATGTGGAAAGTGTCGAATTTGGTCAACAACAAAATGAATGGCTTATTTGCTACGTGAGGTTTACTTGATCCAACAGAAGTTTCGTAATGCTTAAGTTGTTATGTGGACACGTGACATACCGACAACTTTGATAAAAAACAATATTGTCTGCAGATCGCTATGCATATTCATGCTAGTAGCTTAGCATCTCTCTCCATTGAATACAGGCGGTGCATATTCATGCTAGTAGCTTAGCATCTCTCTCCATTGAATACAGGCGGTTGACGACAACAACCCTCATAGAACATAAACAATAGATTACAATAATAAGATGTATCCACCAATACAAAGAAAGGATAGGCGGGAGCTAGACAACCCGCAGTGCCGCTTTGTGGACAACTACTCCCCTTGTTAGGGCGGAGAGACATCTTGTCAGTATATCCATAATCTTTGTTGTAGCCAACCCAACTCTCGCATGGCACTATTGGGCGGCACGGTGTGTCGTAAAACATCACTACATGAAAATCACTACATGCAGTGCCCCAGTCTGCGGTCAGCACATAGACCCTTCTCAAATATAAATGTTAAGTCACTTTTGGAAACCGTACAGAGAAAACAAGGGGTAGCTTGCTCTCTAGTCGTCTGATTCTAGACATATCAGTCATCATCCTGGGCCCTCCGTTGAAGAGGTATTGACGAGTCAACTCTGAATATCCAAAGTTAAAAACAAATTTAAGGCGGTACTTACTGGTGTTAATCAGATCTCCTATTTCCTCCTCTTCATCTTTCAATGTGACAGTAATCTCCCCTTCCTTCTTCACTCCAAAAACTGCATCCTCTTCTTCTTTCACTGTAACATCTTCCTCCTCTTTCACTCTGAACGCGTCTTCCTCTTCTTTCACTGAAACGTCTTTCTCTTCTTCTTTCACTGTAACAGCCTCACCCTCTACTTCTTGTTTTACTGTGACTTCCTCTTCTTCCTTCTCCTCTTTCACGACAATGTTCAGCCACAGACCCTCTTTCTCCGTCCAGCAGACCCCTTCTTCTTTAACAGGAGGGGGGATGTTTAGGGAGCTCATGTTCAGGGATGTTAGCTAGCTAGCTATCATTAGCGACTAGGCTAGTGCTAATTTAACCAGCAAGCTACAATAGCTGACTAATACAAAATAACGTAATATTCAATGATATTAGATACGACAAAAGTGTGTCTAAAACACAGCAGGTAATATACACAGAAAGAGTATAAATAGCTTGAATCTTTCGGCTATGTTGGCTAGCAAGCTACCGAGGTGGTTGACGAGCTGTTTATGAAGAACCGTCCACTAGATTATACGTCACGCTGGCAGCATCGCCTGAAAGACGCACATCGCCGTCTGCTGACTGGAGGGGAAACGCAGTTGAGGATCATATTTTATTTTCAGACAAAGATTATTTTAAATTGATTTAATTAAATAATACTATTATATTAAGACATACAAAGACAGGAATGTGTTGATTGATTAGTGCGAATAAAAAATTAGCAGCTAGCTACTGGTGTAACAATACATCATGTAGATGTATATAATGAACAGACTAGGTCTATACTGCTCCTACATGGTGTAACAATACATCATGTAGATGTATATAATGAACAGACTAGGTCTATACTGCTCCTACATGGTGTAACAATACATCATGTAGATGTATATAATGAACAGACTAGGTCCATACTGCTCCTACATGGTGTAACAATACATCATGTAGATGTACATAATGAACAGCCTAGGTCTATACTGCTCCTACATGGTGTAACAATACATCATGTAGATGTATATACTGAACAGACTAGGTCTATACTGCTCCTACATGGTGTATCAATACATCATATAGATGTATATAATGAACAGACTAGGTCTATACTGCTCCTACATGGTGTAACAATACATCATGTAGATGTATATAATGAACAGACTAGGTCTATACTGCTCCTACATGGTGTAACAATACATCATGTAGATGTATATAATGAACAGACTAGGTCTATACTGCTCCTACATGGTGTAACAATACATCATGTAGATGTATATAATGAACAGACTAAGTCTATACTGCTCCTACATGGTGTAACAATACATCATGTAGATGTATATAATGAACAGACTAGGTCTATACTGCTCCTACATGGTGTAACAATACATCATGTAGATGTATATAATGAACAGACTAGGTCTATACTGCTCCTACATGGTGTAACAACACATCATGTAGATGTATATAATGAACAGACTAGGTCTATACTGCTCCTACATGGTGTAACAATACATCTACATGAAGGAAAGAAGGAAAGAAGGAGAGAAATTCCACAAATTAACATTTAACAAGGCACACCTGTTAATTGAAATTAATTCCAGGTGACTACCTCATGAAGCTGGTTGAGATAATGCCAAGGGTGACTGCTTTGAAGAGTCTCAAATATAAATATATTTTGATTTGATTAACCCTTTTTTGGTTACTTCATGATTCCATTTGTGTTATTTCATAGTTTTGATGTTTTCATTATTATTCTCCAATGTAGAAAATAGTAAAAATAAAGAAAAACCCTTGAATGAGTAGGTGTGTCCAAACTTTTGACTCGTACTGTATGTAAATGTGATATTTCAGTTGTTGTTTTTGATACATTTGAAACATTTATAAAAACCTGTTTTTGCTTTGTCATTATGGGGTATTGTGATGTCATTATGGGGTATTGTGATGTCATTATGGGGTATTGTGTGTAGAATGATGAGGGTATTGTGTATTGATTGATGAGGGTAAATTATTGATTTAATCCATTTCAGGATAAGGCTGTAACGTAACAAAATGTGGAAAAAGTGAAGAGGTCTGAATACTTTCCAAATGCGCTGTATATATAGGGGCAGTAGTTAGTGACATCACTTCATGAAACAGGAGGTACAAATATATAACTTAGGTTCACAATATCAACATTCAATGCAATAAAATATATGACCAAGTGGAAACACCAGCCCAGCCACAATCCTAGAGGTTCACTGATGATCAACCTCCTCCTTCACATCTGACTCCTGATGATCAACCTCCTCCTTCACATCTGACTCCTGATGATCAACCTCCTCCTTCACATCTGACTCCTGATGATCAACCTCCTCCTTCACATCTGACTCCTGATGATCAACCTCCTCCTTCACATCTGACTCCTGATGATCAACCTCCTCCTTCACATCTGACTCCAGTGATCAATCCAGAGAGTCTTTTTTGATAGTCCCTTATTATACAAGAGACAAAATCCACAAATTCTACAGCACAACGGCAGAGTCATGTCTTCAGTGTAAAACTAACAATGACTCAATAATCCTTCTGGGAATGTTATGATGTCATAAAGTTAGGGAGGAGTTAGAAAGTTGGCTGTCAGAAGTACAGTTATACAATGTAAAATTACTTTTAATCTGTCTGTATGTATATTTCAAAACATGACATTTGAGGGTGCAGTGAGATACCCCAGATACTTTTCTCATCAATCATCTTAAAAATTATACTTAATTAAAACCTGGAAATCAACCAATCCACTGTTGTTAATTCAAAAGAAAGGTCAAATGCTTTATTATCTAAAAGTTGAAAGTGACGGAGAGAAATAAAATGGTGCTGATGCGGGCGCTGGCTGTCTTCTAGTGGGTCTGGGCAGGTGTGATGTAGTTAATGGAGATGGAGGTGTGTTCTAGTGGGTCTGGGTAGGTGTGATGTAGTTAATGGAGATGGAGGTGTGTTCTAGTGGGTCTGGGTAGGTGTGATGTAGTTAATGGAGATGGAGGTGTGTTCTAGTGGGTCTGGGCAGGTGTGATGTAGTTAATGGAGTTGGAGGTGTGTTCTAGTGGGTCTGGGCAGGTGCGATGTAGTTAATGGAGATGGAGGTGTGTTCTAGTGGGTCTGGGCAGGTGCGATGTAGTTAATGGAGATGGAGGTGTGTTCTAGTGGGCCTGGGCAGGTGTGATGTAGTTAATGTTTGTATGATGTTGTCGTTTGTATGTTTTGTATTGTTTATAAAAAGATAATATAAAATATTTTTCCCAATGCAAAGTTACACCTCACTGTTCTATTTTTGGAGTTATTACATTAAACCAATCAGAATTCAGAAGAATGATAAAGTTACGTGTGAAGTAATATGGAGGACCAGCCTATTACCTATGATGTTAACTACAACAGAAATAACTTCAAATGTAGAACTTCAAATTAAACAATCGTTTGCTCTCATGACTTGAGTGATTAAAGTAAACCAACGTTTTGGAAATACATAACGCCATCTAACCAAATATCAAAGAATGTTAGCTATATGCAGTTATCTTAGCCAGCCAGCTAACATTAGCTATATACAGTTATCTTAGCCAGCCAGCTAACATTAGCTATATGCAGTTATCTACGCCAGCCATCTAACAATAGCTATATGCAGTTATCTTAGCCAGCCAGCAAACATTAGCTATATGCAGTTATCTTTGCCGGCCAGCTAACGTTAGCTATATGCAGTTATCTTAGCCGGCCAGATAACGTTAGCTATTTAGCTAACTAGCTATTAGCCTAACCAGCATAGCCAATCAGCACCGAGACCATTTAGAACCAAACTAACAAAACCTAAACGTGTTTGCAGATCAAAAGATCAGAGACATACAGAATGATGGGAGAAAATGAATCTTCAGAAGCTTAAATAATAATGAGTAGTTATTTATGATATAAGGTGATTTGTAGAGCAGTCAGTTGGCCAGCAGTGTCGAACAAGCCCAATACCAAACCAATCAGGTGGTTGTTCGATTAAACGAAGCTTCAGACGTCATTGATGACGTTCTGCTGATAAGGCATCAGCACACTGCTTTGAAGTTTAATGCTTTCAAGGCCTCGTACCTCCGGTATCAAACATAACATCCCCATCGAAAAGTTGACAATACAAAAAGGAGCAAGCAGGTTGATTTCCTCTTTTGATTTGAGCCCACGGCAAGAAGGCACCAGAGCCCACCGTGCTAACGGGTTCCCTCTAGAAAACACAACCACACAGTTAATGAAAAGCATGAGGTGAAGCTTGAGCTAGATATCAACCTATCGAGCTAGTGTGACCTTCCTGGTCTCTCAAGTCAGTGAGTCAACACAGGAAGGAGCAATGGATGGATAATTCATTTATTTCCAAAGCTGCAATGATGGGACACACACAGTCTGGATGAATGATCAGTAGTGACGGGATATAAATAGCACTCCCACAGCAATTCTACATTAATCTGCCCTATAATATACTAACAAAAAACTATTGAAATGTCTATCAAAGTTATTGTGATCATATAGTGGATTTAACAATTCCTACTAATTCCTAATTTACTAGAATAAATGAATCAATTGTTTCCATGTGTCTCATATTAGCTACATCAGAATAAACTGTCATCCATTTTAGTATCAAAATATATCAAATTAACCTGAAAAATGACTCAATCTCCCCCTCTGGTGGCGAGGAAGTATAATACACCTAAACTTACAAAACCGGGCAAATAAACTGTCTGGTGTTCATGAGTTTATTTATTTTTTTTATTTTTTTATTTATTTAACCTTTATTTAACCAGGTAGGCAAATTGAGAACACGTTCTCATTTACAATTGCGACCTGGCCAAGATAAAGCAAAGCAGTTCGACACATACAACAACACATAGTTACACATGGAGTAAAACAAACATATAGTCAATAATACAGTGAAAAAAAATAAAAAAATAAGTCTATATACAATGTGAGCAAGTGAGGTGAGATAAGGGAGGTGAAGGCAAACAAATATATGTATAAATAAATAAAAATATAAAAGGCCATGGAGGCGAAGTGAGTACAACACAGCAAGTAAAATAAAAACTAAAAATAAAATAAAATAAAAATAAAAAAAATAAAAAATAAAAATAAAACAATGGAATGGTTGGTTTGCAGTGGAAGAAAGTGCAAAGAAGAGACAGAAATAATGGGTGCAAAGGAGCAAAATAAATTAATAAATAAATACAGTAGGTAAAGAGGTAGTTGTTTGGGCTAAATTGTAGATGGGTTATGTACAGGTGCAGTAATCTATGAGCTGCTCTGACAGCTGGTGCTTAAAGCTAGTGAGGGAGATAGGTGTTTCCAGTTTCAGAGATTTTTGTAGTTCGTTCCAGTCATTGGCAGCAGAGAACTGGAAGGAGAGGCGTCCAAAGGAAGAATTGGTTTTGGGGGTGACTAGAGAGATATACCTGCTGGAGCGCGTGCTACAGGTAGGTGCTGCTATGGTGACCAGCGAGCTGAGATAAGGGGGGACTTTACCTAGCAGGGTCTTGTAGATGACCTGGAACCAGTGGGTTTGGCGACGAGTATGAAGCGAGGGCCAGCCAACGAGAGTGTACAGGTCGCAGTGGTGGGTAGTATATGGGGCTTTGGTGACAAAACGGATGGCACTGTGATAGACTGCATCCAATTTATTGAGTAGGGTTTTGGAGGCTATTTTGTAAATGACATCACCGAAGTCGAGGATTGGTAGGATGGTCAGTTTTACAAGGGTATGTTTGGCAGCATGAGTAAAGGATGCTTTGTTGCGGAATAGGAAGCCAATTCTAGATTTGACTTTGGATTGGAGATGATTGATGTGAGTCTGGAAGGAGAGTTTACAGTCTAACCAGACACCTAGGTATTTGTAGGTGTTCACATATTCTAAGTCAGAGCCGTCCAAAGTAGTGATGTTGGACAGGCGGGCAGGAGCAGGCAGTGATCGGTTGAAGAGCATGCATTTGGTTTTACTTGTATTTAAGAGCAGTTGGAGGCCACGGAAGGAGAGTTGTATGGCATTGAAGCTCGCCTGGAGGGTTGTTAACACAGTGTCAAAAGAAGGGCCAGAAGTATACAGAATAGTGTCGTCTGCGTAGAGGTGGATCAGAGAATCACCAGCAGCAAGAGCGACATCATTGATGTAAACAGAGAAGAGAGTCGGTCCAAGAATTGAACCCTGTGGCACCCCCATAGAGACTGCCAGAGGCCCGGACAACAGACCCTCCGATTTGACACACTGAACTCGATCAGAGAAGTAGTTGGTGAACCAGGCGAGGCAATCATTAGAGAAACCAAGGCTGTCGAGTCTGCCAATGAGGATGTGGTGATTGACAGAGTCAAAGGCCTTGGCCAGGTCAATGAATACGGCTGCACAGTATTGTTTCCTATCGATGGCGGTTACGATTTTGTTTATGACCTTGAGCGTGGCTGAGGTGCACCCATGACCAGCTCTGAAACCAGATTGCATTGCGGAGAAGGTGTGGTGGGATTCGAAATGGTCGGTAATCTGTTTGTTGACTTGGCTTTCGAAGACCTTAGAAAGGCAGGGTAGGATAGATATAGGTCTGTAGCAGTTAGGGTCAAGGGTGTCCCCCCCTTTGAAGAGGGGGATAACCGCAGCTGCTTTCCAATCTTTGGGGATCTCAGACGACACGAAAGAGAGGTTGAAGAGGCTAGTAATAGGGGTGGCAACAATTTCAGCAGATAGTTTTAGAAAGAAAGGGTCCAGATTATCTAGCCCGGCTGATTTGTAAGGGTCCAGATTTTGCAGCTCATTTAGAACATCAGCTGACTGTATTTGGGAGAAAGAGAAATGGGGAAGGCTTGGGCGAGTAGCAGAGGGGAGGGCAGTGCTGTTGTCCGGGGTAGGGGTAGCCAGGTGGAAGGCATGGCCAGCCGTAGAAAAATGCTTATTGAAATTCTCAATTATAGTGGATTTGTCGGTGGTGACAGTGTTTCCTATCTTCAGAGCGGTTGGAAGCTGGGAGGAGGTGTTCTTATTCTCCATGGACTTTACGGTGTCCCAGAACTTTTTTGAATTTGTGTTGCAGGAAGCAAATTTCTGCTTGAAAAAGCTAGCCTTGGCTGTTCTAACTGCCTGTGTATATTGGTTTCTGGCTTCCCTGAAAAGTTGCATATCACGGGGGCTGTTCGATGCTAATGCAGAACGCCATAGGATGTTTTTCTGTTGGTTAAGGGCAGTCAGGTCAGGAGAGAACCAAGGGCTATATCTGTTCCTGGTTCTAAATTTCTTGAATGGGGCATGCTTATTCAAGATGGTGAGGAAGGCATTTTTAAAAAATGACCAGGCATCCTCTACTGACGGGATGAGATCAATATCCTTCCAGGATACCCCGGCCAGGTCGATTAGAAAGGCCTGCTCGCTGAAGTGTTTCAGGGAGCGTTTGACAGTGATGAGTGGAGGTCGTTTGACCGCTGACCCATTACGGATGCAGGCAATGAGGCAGTGATCGCTGAGATCTTGGTTGAAAACAGCAGAGGTGTATTTGGAGGGCAAGTTTGTTAGGATGATATCTATGAGGGTACCCGTGTTTACGGAATTGGGGTGGTACCTGGTAGGTTCATTTATAATTTGTGTGAGATTGAGGGCATCAAGCTTAGATTGTAGGGTGGCTGGGGTGTTGAGCATGTTCAAATTTAGGTCGCCTAGCAGCACGAGCTCTGAAGATAGATGGGGGGCAATCAGTTCACATATAGTGTCCAGAGCACAGCTGGGGGCAGAGGGTGGTCTATAGCAGGCGGCAACGGTGAGAGACTTGTTTTTAGAGAGGTGGATTTTTAAAAGTAGAAGTTCAAATTGTTTGGGAACAGACCTGGATAGTATAACAGAACTCTGCAGGCAGTCTTTGCAGTAGATTGCAACACCGCCCCCTTTGGCCGTTCTATCTTGTCTGAAAATCTTGTAATTGGGGATGAAAATGTCTGAATTTTTGGTGGTCTTTCTAAGCCAGGATTCAGACACGGCTAAAACATCCGGGTTGGCAGAGTGTGCTAAAGCAGTGAACAAAACAAACTTAGGGAGGAGGCTTCTAATGTTAACATGCATGAAGCCAAGGCTATTACGGTTACAGAAGTCATCAAAAGAGAGCGCCTGGGGAATAGGAGTGGAGCCAGGTACTGCAGGGCCTGGATTCACCTCTACATCACCAGAGGAACAGAGGAGGAGTAGGATAAGGGTGCGGCTAAAAGCTATGAGAATTGGTCGCCTAGGGCTACTAGAGCAGAGAGTAAAAGGAGGTTTCTGGGGGCGATAAAATAGTTTAAAGGAATAATGTACAGACAAAGGTATGGTAGGATGTGAATACAGTGGAGGTAAACCTAGGTATTGAGTGATGATGAGAGAGATATTGTCTCTAGAAACATCATTGAAACCAGGTGATGTCATCGCATATGTGGGTGGTGGAACTGAGAGGTTGGATATGGTATAGAGAGCAGGGCTAGAATCTCTACAGTGAAATAAGCCAATAAACACTAACCAGAACAGCAATGGACAAGGCATATTTACATTAAGGAGAGGCATGCTAATCGAGTGATCAATAAGGGTCCAGTGAGTAGAGGTTGGTTGGGGTCGTGGCGATCCAGACAGCTGGCCGGGTATATGGCTATCGGTAGCAGCATAGGATGGAGGTCTGTTTGTAGATACCTCGTGCGTTTCCGTCGGTAGGTTAGTGGGGTTCCGTGTAGTGGGGTTCCGTGTGGTAGAGGGGATCAATCCAAATTGGCAAAATAGATATAGTGACCCAAGGAAAAAATAAAATAAATAAATAATAATAATAATAATAGTTGTCCAATATACTTGTTCAAATAGCAGCCGATAAGACAGCTAACGATTAGCGGGCCTCAGATGAGCGTTCAGGTAACGTCGGGACGGAGGTGCCAGTTGGATAAATCCCTCGGGCAGATAACGTCGGCAGTCAGTCGCGGCAGTCAGTCGTGAAGGCCCGGTGGGGTTCCGTATCTGCAGCAGCAACAAAAGAAACGGGTCCAGATGGTGATGGAACTCCTCAGCTGGCTAGCTCCAGAATGATTAGAGTTTGCTCCGGGGTCGACGTAAGCCAATAGTCACACGGTTTGCAGCTAGCTAGCTGCGAAATCAAGGTACAAGTGTCCAGAGCCTGCGGCTGGAATCCGGGGAAACTGAGAGAAAAAAGGAGTCCCGGAATGCTCCGGTCCGAGTCGCGTTGCACAAAAGTGCCGGTAGATTATCGAGCTAAAGGAATAGCTGATGACCACTAAACGTGGGCAGCTGAAACACCAACGCTAGCCAGCAAACCGGCTAATTTCGGGGCAGCTACAGATTAGCTTCTGGCTAGCTATCGGAGTAGCTTCTGGTTAAGCTTTCAGGCTAGCTTCTGAATTAGCCCCTGGCTAGCTTCCACGAAGGATTTTCAGATTGAGGTAAGTAATACTTTTTGTAATTGGTGAAGCGGGTTGCAGGAAAGCTTTTGCAGGAAAGCTTTTGTAGTTGAGTTCTTGGATAATAAAATAGATAAAAGATATGCGAAGAAAGGTGTAAATATATATATATACAGGACACGAACAATACGGAACAGAAAAAGACGTCTGAACTGCTAAGCCACCTTGGAGTTTATAAAACATGTACTTTATACATTTGTCATAAATTACCTGCATTGAAGAGACACACAGTGTGGATGAATGATCAGTAGTCGACAGGGTAAAAATAGCACTCCTAAAGAAGATGCATTTTCCAGTTAGATACCAACTTGAAAGAGGGAACTTTAGCATAAAACCCACATGGAAAACTGAGATTTGGCAAATAACATATAAAGAGAGGCTTATTTGACGCCAAACCAACAACAGTAGTTACTAAAACATAAATTGCTAATGTATGATTTAAAAGGTGGATTTTATGATGTAATGTCAAATTTATATATTTCTATCCCGGGACTATTCCATTTTGAACTCACCCACAGCAATTCTCCATAAATCTGCTGTGGATTACCCAGAATCCCGAAATAAATTAATACATATGTGATCATTCAAAAACATAACTGTTTGTGCTTATAGGGAACCAGATCGTGAACACAACTAAGTTACTAAGTCTTTAACCACACTGTATTGTTACACTGGTGAGTAAAAACTTATGCTTCCTACACGAACTTTTTGTCTGAACATTATAATATATATTTTACGTCACACTAGCGTCATTGTCGCACATCTCCATCGCAGTCAGAGGTTCAGACTGAGCGTTACCCACTCCAGTCAGTAGATGGCGGTGTGCGATTTTAAGGCAATGCTGTTAGTGTGACGTATAATCTAGTGGACGGAACGCAATGCTGTTAGTGTGACGTATAATCTAGTGGACGGAACGCTTCTTTCAGCAGCAACAACAGTTAGTCCGCCACCTCCGTAGCTTGCTAGCCAAAATAGCCGAACCCATAAAGCTCTTTAGACGCTTTAGTGTATATTAGCCACTGTATTTCAAACCCTCGTCTGTCGTCTAGTTAGTTATCCTATTTCATTTCATATTTACGGTTTTGTTGTTATTATTCAGCTGGCGGGCTGGTTAAGTTAGCATTAGCCTAGCTAGCTAACATCTCCGACCATGAGTTCACTAAATTACTCTCTTCCTGCTGAAGAAGAGACGGTCTGCTGGACGGAGAAAGAAGCTCTCATCAAAGAGGAGGAGGAAGAGAAGGATGTTACAATACAAAAACAAGTAGAGGGTGAGGTTGTTACCCTGAAAGAAGAAGAGAAAGACGTTTCAGTGAAAGAAGAGGAAGACGTTACAGTGAAAGAAGAGGCGTTCAGAGTGAAAGAGGAGGAGGGTGTTACAGTAAAAGATGAGGAGGATTCAGTTTTTGAAGTGAAAGCGGAGGATGGGGAGTTTACGGTCTCATCGGAAGAAGAGGAGGAAGAAACTGGATATCTGGACCCGATTTCCCAAACGCAATTTAAGGCATCCAGTGGTTCTAAAGATGAACTAAGCCATAAGATGGTTTTGAGAAACCGGGCCGTGATTACCACTGGTAAGTACTGTCTTAAATACAGAGGTACAAACTCTGCAGTTGTTGAACTGATGTTTGGTGTTAAAGGGGAAATCTGCAATTACCACATCCATATTTTGATTTTTAAATTATTTATTTATAGCCATTGATTCTTGAAGAATATAACACATGCCTCATGATCTTAGTTCAACTGTTGTACCCCATCAGAACACCAAATAAGCTTTTTTACTTCAATGTATAGAAACTATGTAAATCAACACTGTAAAGCCTCAAAACATAGTTAAAACGCTAATGTTGATATCATGGATGGTCAGTCCTTGCATCAGTCCATGGTCAGTCCTTGCATGTTGAGTTAGGGTTGATACAATAGCTTTCTCTATGAATTTGAAAGTAGTTACATTTCTCCAGCCCCATCCATCATCTTATTAGCAAAATAGTGGTGGAATTACAGCTTTTTATTGGTTGATTGATTGTTGTGTGGCTTTTTTAAAGGGACAACTTAGTATTTAAACAGCAACAAAATGGCTGCCCAGAGACTTGGTTTGGTAAACAGCTGAGGGATGGGGGCTGGAGAAATGTAACCACTCTCAAATTCATAGAGAAAGCTATTGTATCAACCCTAACTCAACACCTAGCGACCTCGTCAAGAAGTTCAGACATCTTGGCGTAACAGTTTTAAGGTGTTGGCTTGACAGTCACTGGACCCAGGTTTGAGTTCAGCTCAGGGCTTCCGCCTGAATTCACTACACTATGAATACAAGGACTGGCCATGCATGATGTCAACCAGGTTGATGTCAACCAGGTTTCTAGGCTATATAGTATATTCTAGAATTCATCCATGATGTCATAATGATAGTTTAACCAGGTTTCTAGGATATATAGTATATTCTAGAATTCATCCATGATGTCATAATGATAGTTTAACCAGGTTTTAGGCTATATAGTATATTCTACAATTGCCAATGTAGATTTCCTGTGGGGGTCAAATTGTTAGAGCTGTTGATAAGTCATTGTATAATATTCAGCATATATTTTCATGCCATTCCATCAATATTGCCCAACCAGAAGAGAATAAACTCTTCCTGAACCAACTCCTGCTGTCCTTCATAAA
The DNA here is from genome assembly GCF_045679555.1 of Salvelinus alpinus. NCBI lineage: Eukaryota > Metazoa > Chordata > Actinopteri > Salmoniformes > Salmonidae > Salvelinus > Salvelinus alpinus. The sequence goes on along the minus strand of NC_092087.1, from coordinate 113,883,426 downwards.
TTCTGACTTTGCTGGTAATCGGCTACACAAGCAGTCAGCAACCTACATTTGTAGTGCAAATGTATCTTACCATTTCTACTGATCTGCATGCCAGTTATGATTTTCATATTCACATTTTACTGGAACAGTTTAATTTAATTTATAATAGTATCTCAATCATTGTCTGTGATTAATCTACATTCTATCTAAATGACAATTATACAAATCTAATTAACTTTTATTGCCATTATGAAATCATGGATGAATTCTAGATGCCAACTACGTAAAAAATAACCTACATAAAGCCAATAAATAAAAACATTGCTAATAACTGTCCTATAAATCACATGGCCTGTCTATAACGAACTTGAAACATTGTATAAAATATTCTGGGCCCTCAGTTTCCCCTGCCAGTGAGTTCTCGACCGATACAGCTGTAGGCTATTTGTGAAAGAGATAAGAAGTAATCAGGTATTTTATAACATTTCCACTGGATCAGAGCATTACATTTTTCCCTTTCGTGCCGAGTGGTTATCGAAAGGGCGAGAGCTGGAAATATTTTTCAAATACTTTGAGGAACTATTCTCATTTGCAATTGATTTTGATTAGACTTTGTTTACTTGCTGTTTGAGGTGAAAAAAAAACATTACTTTGAGAAGCTCCACAACTCACAATCAGACATCCCCAAATGGGCATATTTATAGGCCTACATTTGTGCTCAGGACAGGTAGACTAGTCCTACTTCTATATGTGTAACCAGGTAGACTAGTCCTACTTCTATATGTGTAACCAGGTAGACTAGTCCTACTACTATATGTGTAACCAGTTAGACTAGTCCTACCTCTATATGTGTAATCAGGTAGACTAGTCCTACTTCTATATGTGTAACCAGGTAGACTAGTTCTACTTCTATATGTGTAACCAGGTAGACTAGTCCTACTTCTATATGTGTAACCAGGTAGACTAGTCCTACTTCTATATGTGTAACCGGGTAGACTAGTCCTACTTCTATATGTGTAGTCAGGTAGACTAGTCCTACTTCTATATGTGTAGTCAGGTAGACTAGTCCTACTTCTATTTGTGTTGTCAGGTAGACTAGTCCTACTTCTATATGTGTAACCAGGTAGACTAGTCCTACCTCTATATGTGTTACCAGGTAGACTAGTCCTACTTCTATATGTGTAACCAGGTAGACTAGTCCTACTTCTATATGTGTAACCAGGTAGACTAGTCCTACCTTTATATGTGTAACCAGGTAGACTAGTCCTACTACTATATGTGTTGTCGGGTAGACTAGTTCTACTTCTATATGTGTAACCAGGTAGACTAGTCCTACTACTATATGTGTAACCAGGTAGACTAGTCCTACTTCTATATGTGTAACCAGGTAGACTAGTCCTACCTCTATATGTGTAACCAGGTAGACTAGTCCTACTTCTATATGTGTAACCAGGTAGACTACTTCCGGCGCCGGAAAGAGATGGCTGCCTCGCTTCGTGTTCCTTGGAAAATATGCAGTATTTTGTTTTTTTTTACGTGTTATTTCTTACATCGGTACCCCGGGTAATCTTAGGTTTCATTACATACAGTCGGGAGGAACTACTGAATATACGATTAACGTCAACTCATCATCGTTCCTACCAGGAATATGACTTTCCCGAAACGGATCCAGTGTCTTGCCTTCCACACAATACAATGGATCTGATCCCAGCCGGCGACCCTGTGCGACGCCGAAAAAGGGGAAAACGTGGCGGTCTCGTGGTCAGGCTTCGGAGACGGGCACATCGCGCTCCACTCCCTAGCATACTACTCGCCAATGTCCAGTCTCTTGACAATAAGGTTGATGAAATCCGAGCACGGGTAGCATTCCAGAGAGACATCAGGGATTGCAACGTGCTCTGCTTCACGGAAACATGGCTAACTCAAGGGACGCTAACGGAGTCGGTGCAGCCAGCTGGTTTCTCCATGCATCGCGCCGACAGAAACAAACATCTTTCCGGTAAGAAGAGGGGCGGGGGGGTATGCCTTATGATTAACGAGAAGTGGTGTGATCATCATAACAACACACAAGAACTCAAGTCGTTCTGTTCACCTGATCTAGAACTCCTCACAATCAAATGTCGACCGCATTATCTACCAAGGGAATTCTCGTCAATCATAATCACAGCCGTATACATTCCCCCCCAAGCAGACACATCGATGGCCCTGAACGAACTTTATCTGACTCTTTGTAAACTGGAAACCACACACCCTGAGGCTGCATTCATCGTAGCTGGGGATTTTAACAAGGCTAATCTAAAAACAAAACTCCCTAAATTCTATCAGCATATCGATTGTGCTACCAGGGCTGGAAAAACACTAGACCATTGTTACACTAATTTCCGCGACGCTTATAAGGCCCTCCCCCGCCCCCCTTTCGGAAAAGCTGACCACGACTCCATTTTGTTGATTCCAGCCTACAAACAAAAACTCAAACAACAAGCTCCCGCGCTCAGGTCTGTTCAACGCTGGTCCGACCAATCTGAATCCACGCTTCAAGACTGCTTCGATCACGCAGATTGGAATATGTTCCGCATCGCGTCCAACAACAATATTGACGAATATGCTGATTCGGTGAGCGAGTTCATTAGGAAGTGCATTGACGATGTCGTACCCACAGCAACGATAAAAACATTCCCAAACCAGAAACCGTGGATTGACGGCAGCATTCGCGTGAAACTGAAAGCGCGAACCACTGCTTTTAACCAGGGCAAGGTGACCGGAAGCATGACCGAATACAAACAGTGTAGCTATTCTCTCCGCAAGGCAATCAAACAGGCCAAGTCTCAGTACAGAGACAAAATCGAGTCGAAATTCAACAGCTCAGACACAAGAGGTATGTGGCAGGGTCTACAGTCAATCACGGATTACAAAAAGAAAACCAGCCCCGTCGAGGACCAGGATGTCTTGCTCCCAGACAGGCTAAACAACTTTTTTGCCCGCTTTGAGGACAATACAGTGCCACTGACACGGCCCCCTACCAAAACCTGCGGGCTCTCCTTCACTGCAGCCGAGGTGAGTAAAACATTTAAACGTGTTAACCCTCGCAAGGCTGCAGGCCCAGACGGCATTCCCAGCCGCGTCCTCAGAGCATGCGCAGACCAGCTGGCTGGTGTGTTTACGGACATATTCAATCAATCCTTATCCCAGTCTGCTGTTCCCACATGCTTCAAGAGGGCCACCATTGTTCCTGTTCCCAAGAAAGCTAAGGTAACTGAGCTAAACGACTACCGCCCCGTAGCACTCACTTCCGTCATCATGAAGTGCTTTGAGAGACTAGTCAAGGACCATATCACCTCCACCCTACCGGACACCCTAGACCCACTCCAATTTGCTTACCGACCCAATAGGTCCACAGACGACGCAATCGCAACCACACTGCACACTGCCCTAACCCATCTGGACAAGAGGAATACCCATGTGAGAATGCTGTTCATCGATTACAGCTCAGCATTTAACACCATAGTACCCTCCAAACTCGTCATCAAGCTCGAGACCCTGGGTCTCGACCCCGCCCTGTGCAACTGGGTCCTGGACTTTCTGACCGGCTGCCCCCAGGTGGCGAAGGTAGGAAACAATATCTCCACCCCGCTGATCCTCAACACTGGGGCCCCACAAGGGTGCGTTCTGAGCCCTCTCCTGTACTCCCTGTTCACCCATGACTGTGTGTCCATGCACGTCTCCAACTCAATCATCAAGTTTGCAGACGACACTACAGTGGTCGGCTTGATTACCAACAACGACAAGACGACCCGCAGGGAGGAGGTGAGGGCACTCGGAGTGTGGTGTCAGGAAAATAGATGTTGATAGATGTGGAGAGTCAACACCTTTAGTTGCGCTACCTTTTTGGTTTGCTTCCTGTCTTAAAGTTTGTTGTGGGTTTTTCTTTTGTTTGCCTCTTCTTGGGCAGATTTAGTGGGTGTCATAGTGGGTGTCTTTTAGGTCCCAGTTGTTACCAGTCAATTTTCAATCGATGCCCCCGTAGTGTCTTTCAGAGCCCCTCCTAAAAAACAAGTTATGTTTTGGGTTGGATGTAGCATCATATTGTTAATATTTGAATCAATGGCATTTCCTTTGCAATGCTCATTAGTCTTTCAGTTGTTCTTCGTTTTTTTATCCTCAATATTTCTGTTTATTTTCATTGTTTTTTCCTGTGAAGCCATTGTGTTGCATCCATGTCTGAAATGTGCTGCATAAATAAAGCTTGATTTGACTTCAACAAATGAACCCAATGACTGACCAATCAAAAGACTCTTGGTCCATCTTAGTATTTGTTAATGAATAGAATACAGTATATACATTTGAGATGAGTAATACATAGACTAAGATACAGTAGAATAGGATAGAATACAGTATATACATATGAGATGAGTAATACATAGACTAAGATACAGTAGAATAGGATAGAATACAGTATATACATATGAGATGAGTAATACACAGACTAAGATACAGTAGAATAGAATATAATACAGTATATACATATGAGATGAGTAATACATAGACTAAGATACAGTAGAATAGGATAGAATACGGTATATACATATGAGATGAGTAATACATAGACTAAGATACAGTAGAATAGGATAGAATACAGTATATACATATGAGATGAGTAATACATATACTAAGATACAGTAGAATAGGATAGAATACAGTATATACATACGAGATGAGTAATACATAGACTAAGATACAGTAGAATAGGATAGAATACAGTATATACATATGAGATGAGTAATACATATACTAAGATACAGTAGAATAGGATAGAATACAGTATATACATACGAGATGAGTAATACATAGACTAAGATACAGTAGAATAGGATAGAATACAGTATATACATACGAGATGAGTAATACATAGACTAAGATACAGTAGAATAGGATAGAATACAGTATATACATATGAGATGAGTAATACATAGACTAAGATACAGTAGAATAGGATAGAATACAGTATATACATATGAGATGAGTAATACATAGACTAAGATACAGTAGAATATGATAGAATACAGTATATACATATGAGATGAGTAATGCCAGATATGTAAACATGCAGGAGATCCATGAAGGAAAGACAGTGATGGTGCTCAGTGATGTTGTTGTAAATGGTGGGGGAACAACCAATTTCGACATTTTAAAAATAATTTTACCCCCGTTTTTTCTCCACAATTTCGATATTGTGATGTCTACAGAGCTGTTGGCTGGTCGTCATTGACCTTGCGTAAGCTTAAACACTGGTATACACTGATATTTAAGGCCATTTTGGGTAAAATGCCATTTTATCTCTGTTCTTTTTTAGTCAGGTCGGTAAATAAATATCAATTACGGTCCCCTTCTCACTCCCCCTCTCCGCCTCTCTCCCTTTTCACTCCCTCTCCCTCCCTAAGAACTTCCCATTTGAATCAATAAGGATTGCAGTTGTGGGTGACTATCTGGGTGGAGCAGACTGGGAGGCTGGTATTCTGACCTGGGCTGGAGCAGACTGGTAGGCTGGTGCAGTGTCATCAGGCTGTGATGGTGGAGGCCATCCTGTTCTCGGGTTCTGCTTGTGTTATGCCAACCACCAGGTCATTATTACCACCAGGTCATTATCACCACCAGGTCATTATTACCACCAGGTCATTATTACCACCAGGTCATTATTACCACCAGGTCATTATTACCACCAGGTCATTAGAACCACCAGGTCATTATAACCACCAGGTCATTATTACCACCAGGTCATTATTACCACCAGGTCATTATAACCACCAGGTCATTATTACCACCAGGTCATTATTACCACCAGGTCATTATAACCACCAGGTCATTAGAACCACCAGGTCATTATAACCACCAGGTCATTATTACCACCAAGTCATTATAACCACCAGGTCATTATTACCACCAGGTCATTATAACCACCAGGTCATTATTACCACCAGGTCATTATTACCACCAGGTCATTATAACCACCAGGTCATTAGAACCACCAGGTCATTATAACCACCAGGTCATTATTACCACCAGGTCATTAGAACCACCAGGTCATTATAACCACCAGGTCATTATTACCACCAGGTCATTAGAACCACCAGGTCATTATTACCACCAGGTCATTATAACCACCAGGTCATTAGAACCACCAGGTCATTATAACCACCAGGTCATTATTACCACCAGGTCATTATAACCACCAGGTCATTATTACCACCAGGTCATTATTACCACCAGGTCATTAGAACCACCAGGTCATTATAACCACCAGGTCATTAGAACCACCAGGTCATTATAACCACCAGGTCATTAGAACCACCAGGTCATTATTACCACCAGGTCATTATAACCACCAGGTCATTATAACCACCAGGTCATTATTACCACCAGGTCATTATAACCACCAGGTCATTAGAACCACCAGGTCATTAGAACCACCAGGTCAGGGAGAAGAGCCTCACTCTGACCTCTGTCGAGTTGAAGTATCTGCTCTCCAGGTGAAATTTCAGCTCTGGTGCAGATGTGCCCATCTGCTCTCCAGGTGTAGACCCAGGGGGCCCGTTTAGAACCTTTTAGGACATTTCGAGATGACAGATGTTTGTGTTTGGTCTATTAATGTACCTGTGAGTTGAAATTGTTATAATTTTTGCATTTTTGACAAAATTAGACTCCTTTAAAGTGCCAGTTTTTCGCTCAGGTAGGGTATCAGCCTGAGCTATTTAAAAACACGTTTTCAACATTTCAAGATAGCAGTTAGTTTAGTTTGATGTAAATAAAGATAGCTGAGAAGTGGGACTGTGTCATTGTTTCTGACAAGATCTCTCATTGATCTCGGGTTCAGCCACCAGGGGGCACCAAACCTCTTTGAAAAGTTCATGTGAATAGTTACCACTTCTCAGGAGATGATAGACTTAGCCTTTCAACTGTTTTGTAATGATGGGATAGCTATTGAACAGACCTTTAAAACCTGGTTTTCTTGTATGTGCCAGTACATGAAATCACACATTTGACCTTTATGCTCACTGAGTCTGTACATAGTCAAAGCTTTCCTTAAGTTTGGGTCAGTCACAGTGGTCAGGTATTCTGCCCTTTCTCCGCCTCTCTCCCTTTTCACTCCCTCTCTCCGCCTCTTTCCCTTTTCACTCCCCTCTCTCCGCCTCTCTCCCTTTTCACTCCCTCTCTCCGCCTCTCTCCCTTTTCACTCCCCTCCGCCTCTCTCCCTTTTCACTCCCTCTCTCCGCCTCTCTCGCTTTTCACTCCCTCTCTACGCCTCTATCCCTTTTCACTCCCTCTCTCCGCCTCTCTCCCTTTTCACTCCCTCTCTCCGCCTCGCTTCCTTTTCACTCCCTCTCTCCACCTCTCTCCCTTTTCACTCCCTCTCTCCGCCTCTCTCCCTTTTCACTCCCTCGCTCCGCCTCTCTCCCTTTTCACTCCCTCTCTCCGCCTCTCTCCCTTTTCACTCCCTCCCTCTCCGCCTCTCTCCCTTTTCACTCCGTCTCTTCCCTTTTCACTCCCTCTCTCTCCCTTTTCACTCTCTCTCTCCCTTTTCACTCCCTCTCTCCGCCTCTCTCCCTTTTCACTCCCTCGCTCCGCCTCACTCCCTTTTCACTCCCTCTCTCTGCCTCTCTCCCTTTTCACTCCCTCCCTCTCCGCCTCTCTCCCTTTTCACTCCCTCTCTTCCCTTTTCACTCCCTCTCTCTCTTTACTCTCTCTCTCCCTTTTCACTCCCTCTCTCCGCCTCTCTCCCTTTTCACTCCCCTCTCTCCGCCTCTCTCCCTTTTCACTCCCCTCTCTCCGCCTCTCTCCCTTTTCACTCCCCTCTCTCCGCCTCTCTCCCTTTTCACTCCCCCTCTCCGCCTCTCTCCCTTTTCACTCCCCTCTGCCTCTATCCCTTTTCACTCCCTCTCTCCGCCTCTCTCCCTTTTCACTCCCTCTCCGCCTCTCTCCCTTTTCACTCCCTCTCTCCCTTTTCACTCCCCTCTCTCCGCCTCTCTCCCTTTTCACTCCCTCTCTCCGCCTCTCTCCCTTTTCACTCCCTCTCTCCGCCTCTCTCCCTTTTCACTCCCACTCTCCGCCTCTCTCCCTTTTCACTCCCTCTCCCCGCCTCTCTCCCTTTTCACTCCCTCTCTCCGCCTCTCTCCCTTTTCACTCCCTCTCTCCGCCTCTCTCCCTTTTCACTCCCCCTCTCCGCCTCTCTCCCTTTTCACTCCCTCTCTCTCCCTTTTCACTCCCTCTCTCTCCCTTTTCACTCCGCCTCTCTCCCTTTTCACTCCCCTCTCTCCGCCTCTCTCCCTTTTCACTCCCCTCTCTCCGCCTCTCTCCCTTTTCACTCCCTCTCTCCGCCTCTCTACCTTTTCACTCCCTCTCCCTCCCTAAGAACTTCCCATTTGAATCAATAAGGATTGCAGTTGTGGGTGACTATCTGGGTGGAGCAGACTGGGAGGCTGGTATTCTGACCTGGGCTGGAGCAGACTGGGAGGCTGGTATTCTGACCTGGGCTGGAGCAGACTGGGAGGCTGGTATTCTGACATGGGCTGGAGCACACTGTGCTGGAGCAGACTGAGAGGCTGGTATTCTGACCTGGGCTGGAGCAGACTGGGAGGCTGGTATTCTGACATGGGCTGGAGCAGACTGGGAGGCTGGTATTCTGACCTGGGCTGGAGCAGACTGGGAGGCTGGTATTCTGACCTGTGCTGGAGCAGACTGGGAGGCTGGTATTCTGACCTGGGCTTGAGCACACTGTGTTGGAGCAGACTGAGAGGCTGGTATTTTGACCTGGGCTGGAGCAGACTGGGAGACTGGTATTCTGACCTGGGCTGGAGCAGACTGGGAGACTGGTATTCTGACCTGTGCTGGAGCAGACTGGGAGGCTGGTATTCTGACCTGTGCTGGAGCAGACCGGGAGACTGGTATTCTGACCTGGGCTGGATCAGACTGGGAGACTGGTAAATCACACATTTGACCTTTATGCTCACTGAGTCTGTACATAGTCAAAGCTTTCCTTAAGTTTGGGTCAGTCACAGTGGTCAGGTATTCTGCCACTGTGTACTCTCTGTTTAGGGCCAAATAGCATTCTAGTTTTCTCTGTTTTTTGTTAATTCTTTCCAATGTGTCAAGTAATTATCTTTTTGTTTTCTCAGGATTTGGTTGCGTCTAATTGTGCTGTTGTCCAGGGGCTCTGTGGGCTGTGTTTATGTTTGTGAACAGAGCACAATGACCAGCTTGCTTAGGGGACTCTTCTCCACGTTCATCTCTCTGTAGGTGATGGCTTTGTTAATGGCCCATACCCTCCCCATCACCAATCAGCCCTGCCATTGTTTGTATTCATACTGTTTTGTAAAGAATGGCTTCTTGTCTGTTAGGTTGTATTCCACTGGGAAAGTGATTACAGTTTTCCTCAGTCGCTTTGGTGCATTTCTTAGATCAAAAGTGCAATTCTTGATACGACTTGTACAAATTCCAAATCATCTAGTCACTTGTGCACATCATTAAAGCAATTTCTTATTCCTTTGAACAAATTGCAATTGATAATGTACAAGTGTCAGCTTTTTTCCACATTATCAATTGCTCACGTAATGTTGATCAAAATATAGTAGATGGTTCTCTGTTGAATAGTCTTACCCCTCAAAACATCTAGGCATTAGTTCCTTGCATAAGCCATTACATGCAAAATTGTTTAACTATTTGTCATAAACTGTCAAGCATAGTTTTACACATTTCTATAAGACCTTTTGTACAAAAACGTAAACTGATGAATCGTGCAGGTGAAATTGACCCTCACTCATGAAGGAAGGAAGTTTTGATTTACATAGCCTGCAATTGTGACAATCACTGCATTCAAACCTGTGTAGATCAGTCAATTTTTAATATACAGACTTAAAACTCAGGATTCTGTAACAGCATACTCCATTCAAGATATGTGTTTACTGTGACAACCAGAAGTGCCTTAAGATGGTGTCATAGATGCTGTTTTGAAGGGGTAAAAGGTCAGAACTTTTCAAAACTTCATATATGTGATTAGACAACCCTCGTGAACTGTAAATCAGTCATTTCTCCCAACAGATGTCAAAGAAAAGCTCTCACACACACACACAGCAGGGATGGAGTGAAAAGGTACGGTGCTTAAAGACACACAAAGCCTGCAATGGCATTACTATTATCTCCAGGCCGTGCCGAGTTCAACGAGATGCCCCGCTTGACCGTAGCTCACTCGGTCTGAGCGCAGCCACAGTGACAACAAGACGGACCCAGAGCTGTCTGTCTGTCTGTCTGTCTGTCTGTCTGTCTCTGTCTGTCTCTATCTGTCTGTCTGTCTGTCTGTCTGTCTGTCTGTCTGTCTGTCTGTCTGTCTGTCTGTCTGTCTGTCTGTCTGTCTGTCTGTCTGTCTGTCTGTCTGTCTCTCTCTCTCTCTCTATCTCTCTCACATTCTCTCTCTCTCTCTTTCTCTATGATTAGAATGTAAAGTCTCTCCCTATCTCTCTCTTTTGGATAACTTTAGGAAATAGATACTCTCTCTCTCTCTCAATTCAATTCAATTCAAGGGGCTTTATTGGCATGGGAAACATGTGTTTACATTGCCAAAGCGAGTGAGGTAGATAATATACAACAGTGAAATAAACAATAAAAATGAACAGTAAACATTACACATGCAGAAGTTTCAAAACAATAAAGACATTACAAATGTCATATTATATATATATACAGTGTTGTAACAATGTACAAATGGTTAAAGTACAAAAGGGAATGAGATCCCTGAATGGTAAAAAAGGCATCTCCAAATAGAATATGTTTGTATCACAAATTATCTTACAGATATATCTTACAGATATTTTGACCATATCTGACAGGCTCCCAAAGGCAATCAAAGGATCTAGCTCACTTAATGCCCCATACCCTCCCCATCACCAATCAGCCCTGCCATTGTTTGTATTCATACTGTTTTGTAAAGAATGGCTTCTTGTCTGTTAGGTTGTATTCCACTGGGAAAGTGATTACAGTTTTCCTCAGTCGCTTTGGTGCATTTCTTAGATCAAAAGTGCAATTCTTGATACGACTTGTACAAATTCCAAATCATCTAGTCACTTGTGCACATCATTAAAGCAATTTCTTATTCCTTTGAACAAATTGCAATTGATAATGTACAAGTGTCAGCTTTTTTCCACATTATCAATTGCTCACGTCATGTTGATCAAAATATAGTATATGGTTCTCTGTTGAATAGTCTTACCCCTCAAAACATCTAGGCATTAGTTCCTTGCATAAGCCATTACATGCAAAATTGTTTAACTATTTGTCATAAACTGTCAACCTCTCTCCGCCTCTCTCCCTTTTCACTCCCCTCTCTCCCTTTTCACTCCCCTCTCTCCCTTTTCACTCCCTCTCTCCGCCTCTCTCCCTTTTCACTCCCTCTCTCCGCCTCTCTCCCTTTTCACTCCCTCTCTCCGCCTCTCTCCCTTTTCACTCCCCCTCTCCGCCTCTCTCCCTTTTCACTCCCTCTCCCTCCCTAAGAACTTCCCATTTGAATCAATAAGGATTGCAGTTGTGGGTGACTATCTGGGTGGAGCAGACTGGGAGGCTGGTATTCTGACCTGGGCTGGAGCAGACTGGTAGGCTGGTGCAGTCATTAGAACCACCAGGTCATTATAACCACCAGGTCATTATTACCACCAGGTCATTAGAACCACCAGGTCATTATTACCACCAGGTCATTATAACCACCAGGTCATTATAACCACCAGGTCATTATAACCACCAGGTCATTATTACCACCAGGTCATTATAACCACCAGGTCATTATTACCACCAGGTCATTATTACCACCAGGTCATTATTACCACCAGGTCATTATTACCACCAGGTCATTATTACCACCAGGTCATTATAACCACCAGGTCATTATAACCACCAGGTCATTAGAACCACCAGGTCATTAGAACCACCAGGTCATTAGAACCACCAGGTCATTATTACCACCAGGTCATTATTACCACCAGGTCATTATTACCACCAGGTCATTATTACCACCAGGTCATTAGAACCACCAGGTCATTATAACCACCAGGTCATTATAACCACCAGGTCATTAGAACCACCAGGTCATTAGAACCACCAGGTCATTAGAACCACCAGGTCATTATAACCACCAGGTCATTATAACCACCAGGTCATTATAACCACCAGGTCATTAGAACCACCAGGTCATTATAACCACCAGGTCATTAGAACCACCAGGTCATTATAACCACCAGGTCATTAGAACCACCAGGTCATTATAACCACCAGGTCATTATTACCACCAGGTCATTATAACCACCAGGTCATTATAACCACCAGGTCATTATAACCACCAGGTCATTAGAACCACCAGGTCATTATAACCACCAGGTCATTAGAACCACCAGGTCATTATAACCACCAGGTCATTAGAACCACCAGGTCATTATAACCACCAGGTCATTATTACCACCAGGTCATTATAACCACCAGGTCATTATAACCACCAGGTCATTATAACCACCAGGTCATTAGAACCACCAGGTCATTATAACCACCAGGTCATTATAACCACCAGGTCATTATAACCACCAGGTCATTATTACCACCAGGTCATTAGAACCACCAGGTCATTATAACCACCAGGTCATTATAACCACCAGGTCATTAGAACCACCAGGTCAGGGAGAAGAGCCTCACTCTGACCTCTGTCGAGTTGAAGTATCTGCTCTCCAGGTGAAATTTCAGCTCTGGTGCAGATGTGCCCATCTGCTCTCCAGGTGTAGACCCAGGGGGCCCGTTTAGAACCTTTTAGGACATTTCGAGATGACAGATGTTTGTGTTTGGTCTATTAATGTACCTGTGAGTTGAAATTGTTATAATTTTTGCATTTTTGACAAAATTAGACTCCTTTAAAGTGCCAGTTTTTCGCTCAGGTAGGGTATCAGCCTGAGCTATTTAAAAACACGTTTTCAACATTTCAAGATAGCAGTTAGTTTAGTTTGATGTAAATAAAGATAGCTGAGAAGTGGGACTGTGTCATTGTTTCTGACAAGATCTCTCATTGATCTCGGGTTCAGCCACCAGGGGGCACCAAACCTCTTTGAAAAGTTCATGTGAATAGTTACCACTTCTCAGGAGATGATAGACTTAGCCTTTCAACTGTTTTGTAATGATGGGATAGCTATTGAACAGACCTTTAAAACCTGGTTTTCTTGTATGTGCCAGTACATGAAATCACACATTTGACCTTTATGCTCACTGAGTCTGTACATAGTCAAAGCTTTCCTTAAGTTTGGGTCAGTCACAGTGGTCAGGTATTCTGCCCTTTCTCCGCCTCTCTCCCTTTTCACTCCCTCTCTCCGCCTCTTTCCCTTTTCACTCCCCTCTCTCCGCCTCTCTCCCTTTTCACTCCCTCTCTCCGCCTCTCTCCCTTTTCACTCCCCTCCGCCTCTCTCGCTTTTCACTCCCTCTCTACGCCTCTATCCCTTTTCACTCCCTCTCTCCGCCTCTCTCCCTTTTCACTCCCTCTCTCCGCCTCGCTTCCTTTTCACTCCCTCTCTCCACCTCTCTCCCTTTTCACTCCCTCTCTCCGCCTCTCTCCCTTTTCACTCCCTCGCTCCGCCTCTCTCCCTTTTCACTCCCTCTCTCCGCCTCTCTCCCTTTTCACTCCCTCCCTCTCCGCCTCTCTCCCTTTTCACTCCGTCTCTTCCCTTTTCACTCCCTCTCTCTCCCTTTTCACTCTCTCTCTCCCTTTTCACTCCCTCTCTCCGCCTCTCTCCCTTTTCACTCCCTCGCTCCGCCTCACTCCCTTTTCACTCCCTCTCTCTGCCTCTCTCCCTTTTCACTCCCTCCCTCTCCGCCTCTCTCCCTTTTCACTCCCTCTCTTCCCTTTTCACTCCCTCTCTCTCTTTACTCTCTCTCTCCCTTTTCACTCCCTCTCTCCGCCTCTCTCCCTTTTCACTCCCCTCTCTCCGCCTCTCTCCCTTTTCACTCCCCTCTCTCCGCCTCTCTCCCTTTTCACTCCCCTCTCTCCGCCTCTCTCCCTTTTCACTCCCCCTCTCCGCCTCTCTCCCTTTTCACTCCCCTCTGCCTCTATCCCTTTTCACTCCCTCTCTCCGCCTCTCTCCCTTTTCACTCCCTCTCCGCCTCTCTCCCTTTTCACTCCCTCTCTCCCTTTTCACTCCCCTCTCTCCGCCTCTCTCCCTTTTCACTCCCTCTCTCCGCCTCTCTCCCTTTTCACTCCCTCTCTCCGCCTCTCTCCCTTTTCACTCCCACTCTCCGCCTCTCTCCCTTTTCACTCCCTCTCCCCGCCTCTCTCCCTTTTCACTCCCTCTCTCCGCCTCTCTCCCTTTTCACTCCCTCTCTCCGCCTCTCTCCCTTTTCACTCCCCCTCTCCGCCTCTCTCCCTTTTCACTCCCTCTCTCTCCCTTTTCACTCCCTCTCTCTCCCTTTTCACTCCGCCTCTCTCCCTTTTCACTCCCCTCTCTCCGCCTCTCTCCCTTTTCACTCCCCTCTCTCCGCCTCTCTCCCTTTTCACTCCCTCTCTCCGCCTCTCTACCTTTTCACTCCCTCTCCCTCCCTAAGAACTTCCCATTTGAATCAATAAGGATTGCAGTTGTGGGTGACTATCTGGGTGGAGCAGACTGGGAGGCTGGTATTCTGACCTGGGCTGGAGCAGACTGGGAGACTGGTATTCTGACATGGGCTGGAGCAGACTGGGAGGCTGGTATTCTGACATGGGCTGGAGCACACTGTGCTGGAGCAGACTGAGAGGCTGGTATTCTGACCTGGGCTGGAGCAGACTGGGAGGCTGGTATTCTGACCTCGGCTGGAGCATACTGGGAGGCTGGTATTCTGACCTGGGCTGGAGCAGACTGGGAGGCTGGTATTCTGACCTGTGCTGGAGCAGACTGGGAGGCTGGTATTCTGACCTGGGCTTGAGCACACTGTGTTGGAGCAGACTGAGAGGCTGGTATTTTGACCTGGGCTGGAGCAGACTGGGAGACTGGTATTCTGACCTGGGCTGGAGCAGACTGGGAGACTGGTATTCTGACCTGTGCTGGAGCAGACTGGGAGGCTGGTATTCTGACCTGTGCTGGAGCAGACCGGGAGACTGGTATTCTGACCTGGGCTGGATCAGACTGGGAGACTGGTAAATCACACATTTGACCTTTATGCTCACTGAGTCTGTACATAGTCAAAGCTTTCCTTAAGTTTGGGTCAGTCACAGTGGTCAGGTATTCTGCCACTGTGTACTCTCTGTTTAGGGCCAAATAGCATTCTAGTTTTCTCTGTTTTTTGTTAATTCTTTCCAATGTGTCAAGTAATTATCTTTTTGTTTTCTCAGGATTTGGTTGCGTCTAATTGTGCTGTTGTCCAGGGGCTCTGTGGGCTGTGTTTATGTTTGTGAACAGAGCACAATGACCAGCTTGCTTAGGGGACTCTTCTCCACGTTCATCTCTCTGTAGGTGATGGCTTTGTTAATGGCCCATACCCTCCCCATCACCAATCAGCCCTGCCATTGTTTGTCTTCATACTGTTTTGTAAAGAATGGCTTCTTGTCTTTCAGGTTGTATTCCACTGGGAAAGTGATTACAGTTTTCCTCAGTCGCTTTGGTGCATTTCTTAGATCAAAAGTGCAATTCTTGATACGACTTGTACTAATTCCAAATCATCTAGTCACTTGTGCACATCATTAAAGCAATTTCTTATTCCTTTGAACAAATTGCAATTGATAATGTACAAGTGTCAGCTTTTTTCCACATTATCAATTGCTCACGTCATGTTGATCAAAATATAGTAGATGGTTCTCTGTTGAATAGTCTTACCCCTCAAAACATCTAGGCATTAGTTCCTTGCATAAGCCATTACATGCAAAATTGTTTAACTATTTGTCATAAACTGTCAAGCATAGTTTTACACATTTCTATAAGACCTTTTGTACAAAAACGTAAACTGATGAATCGTGCAGGTGAAATTGACCCTCACTCATGAAGGAAGGAAGTTTTGATTTACATAGCCTGCAATTGTGACAATCACTGCATTCAAACCTGTGTAGATCAGTCAATTTTTAATATACAGACTTAAAACTCAGGATTCTGTAACAGCATACTCCATTCAAGATATGTGTTTACTGTGACAACCAGAAGTGCCTTAAGATGGTGTCATAGATGCTGTTTTGAAGGGGTAAAAGGTCAGAACTTTTCAAAACTTCATATATGTGATTAGACAACCCTCGTGAACTGTAAATCAGTCATTTCTCCCAACAGATGTCAAAGAAAAGCTCTCACACACACACACAGCAGGGATGGAGTGAAAAGGTACGGTGCTTAAAGACACACAAAGCCTGCAATGGCATTACTATTATCTCCAGGCCGTGCCGAGTTCAACGAGATGCCCCGCTTGACCGTAGCTCACTCGGTCTGAGCGCAGCCACAGTGACAACAAGACGGACCCAGAGCAGTCTGTCTGTCTGTCTGTCTCTGTCTGTCTCTGTCTGTCTCTGTCTGTCTCTGTCTGTCTTTCTGTCTGTCTGTCTGTCTGTCTGTCTGTCTGTCTGTCTGTCTGTCTGTCTGTCTGTCTGTCTGTCTGTCTGTCTGTGTCTGTGTCTGTCGGTCTCTGTCTGTGTCTCTGTCTGTCTGTCTGTCTGTCTGTCTGTCTGTCTGTCTGTCTGTCTGTCTGTCTGTCTGTCTGTCTGTCTGTATCTCTCTCACATTCTCTCTCTCTCTCTTTCTCTACGATTAGAATGTAAAGTCTCTCCCTATCTCTCTCTCTCCTTTGGATAACTTTAGGAAATAGATTCTCTCTCTCAATTCAATTCAAGGGGCTTTATTCAATTCAAGGGGCTTCTCTCTCTCTCTCTCTCTCTCTCTCTCTCTCTCTCTCTCTCTCTCTCTCTCTCTCAATTCAATTCAATTCAAGGGGCTTTATTGGCATGGGAAACATGTGTTTACATTACCAAAGCGAGTGAGGTAGATAATATTCAACAGTGAAATAAACAATAAAAATGAACAGTAAACATTACACATGCAGAAGTTTCAAAACAATAAAGACATTACAGATGTCATATTATATATATATACAGTGTTGTAACAATGTGCAAATGGTTAAAGTACAAAAGGGAATGAGATCCCTGAATGGTAAAAAAAGCATCTCCAAATAGAATATGTTTGTATCACAAATTATCTTACAGATATATCTTACAGATATTTTGACCATATCTGACAGGCTCCCAAAGGCAATCAAAGGATCTAGCTCACTTAATGCCCCATACCCTCCCCATCACCAATCAGCCCTGCCATTGTTTGTATTCATACTGTTTTGTAAAGAATGGCTTCTTGTCTGTTAGGTTGTATTCCACTGGGAAAGTGATTACAGTTTTCCTCAGTCGCTTTGGTGCATTTCTTAGATCAAAAGTGCAATTCTTGATACGACTTGTACAAATTCCAAATCATCTAGTCACTTGTGCACATCATTAAAGCAATTTCTTATTCCTTTGAACAAATTGCAATTGATAATGTACAAGTGTCAGCTTTTTTCCACATTATCAATTGCTCACGTAATGTTGATCAAAATATAGTAGATGGTTCTCTGTTGAATAGTCTTACCCCTCAAAACATCTAGGCATTAGTTCCTTGCATAAGCCATTACATGCAAAATTGTTTAACTATTTGTCATAAACTGTCAAGCATAGTTTTACACATTTCTATAAGACCTTTTGTACAAAAACGTAAACTGATGAATCGTGCAGGTGAAATTGACCCTCACTCATGAAGGAATGAAGTTTTGATTTACATAGCCTGCAATTGTTACAATCACTGCATTCAAACCTGTGTAGATCAGTCAATTTTTAATATACAGACTTAAAACTCAGGATTCTGTAACAGCATACTCCATTCAAGATATGTGTTTACTGTGACAACCAGAAGTGCCTTAAGATGGTGTCATAGATGCTGTTTTGAAGGGGTAAAAGGTCAGAACTTTTCAAAACTTCATATATGTGATTAGACAACCCTCGTGAACTGTAAATCAGTCATTTCTCCCAACAGATGTCAAAGAAAAGCTCTCACACACACACACAGCAGGGATGGAGTGAAAAGGTACGGTGCTTAAAGACACACAAAGCCTGCAATGGCATTACTATTATCTCCAGGCCGTGCCGAGTTCAACGAGATGCCCCGCTTGACCGTAGCTCACTCGGTCTGAGCGCAGCCACAGTGACAACAAGACGGACCCAGAGCTGTCTGTCTGTCTGTCTGTCTGTCTGTCTGTCTGTCTCTGTCTGTCTCTGTCTGTCTGTCTGTCTGTCTGTCTGTCTGTCTGTCTGTCTGTCTGTCTGTCTGTCTGTCTGTCTGTCTCTCTCTCTCTCTCTCTCTCTCTATCTCTCTCACATTCTCTCTCTCTCTCTTTCTCTATGATTAGAATGTAAAGTCTCTCCCTATCTCTCTCTTTTGGATAACTTTAGGAAATAGATACTCTCTCTCTCTCTCAATTCAATTCAATTCAAGGGGCTTTATTGGCATGGGAAACATGTGTTTACATTACCAAAGCGAGTGAGGTAGATAATATTCAACAGTGAAATAAACAATAAAAATGAACAGTAAACATTACACATGCAGAAGTTTCAAAACAATAAAGACATTACAGATGTCATATTATATATATATACAGTGTTGTAACAATGTGCAAATGGTTAAAGTACAAAAGGGAATGAGATCCCTGAATGGTAAAAAAAGCATCTCCAAATAGAATATGTTTGTATCACAAATTATCTTACAGATATATCTTACAGATATTTTGACCATATCTGACAGGCTCCCAAAGGCAATCAAAGGATCTAGCTCACTTAATGCCCCATACCCTCCCCATCACCAATCAGCCCTGCCATTGTTTGTATTCATACTGTTTTGTAAAGAATGGCTTCTTGTCTGTTAGGTTGTATTCCACTGGGAAAGTGATTACAGTTTTCCTCAGTCGCTTTGGTGCATTTCTTAGATCAAAAGTGCAATTCTTGATACGACTTGTACAAATTCCAAATCATCTAGTCACTTGTGCACATCATTAAAGCAATTTCTTATTCCTTTGAACAAATTGCAATTGATAATGTACAAGGGTCAGCTTTTTTCCACATTATCAATTGCTCACGTCATGTTGATCAAAATATAGTAGATGGTTCTCTGTTGAATAGTCTTACCCCTCAAAACATCTAGGCATAAGTTCCTTGCATAAGCCATTACATGCAAAATTGTTTAACTATTTGTCATAAACTGTCAAGCATAGTTTTACACATTTCTATAAGACCTTTTGTACAAAAACGTAAACTGATGAATCGTGCAGGTGAAATTGACCCTCACTCAAGAAGGAATTGAAGTTTTGATTTACATAGCCTGCAATTGTGACAATCACTGCATTCAAACCTGTGTAGATCAGTCAATTTTTAATATACAGACTTAAAACTCAGGATTCTGTAACAGCATACTCCATTCAAGATATGTGTTTACTGTGACAACCAGAAGTGCCTTAAGATGGTGTCATAGATGCTGTTTTGAAGGGGTAAAAGGTCAGAACTTTTCAAAACTTCATATATGTGATTAGACAACCCTCGTGAACTGTAAATCAGTCATTTCTCCCAACAGATGTCAAAGAAAAGCTCTCACACACACACACAGCAGGGATGGAGTGAAAAGGTACGGTGCTTAAAGACACACAAAGCCTGCAATGGCATTACTATTATCTCCAGGCCGTGCCGAGTTCAACGAGATGCCCCGCTTGACCGTAGCTCACTCGGTCTGAGCGCAGCCACAGTGACAACAAGACGGACCCAGAGCTGTCTGTCTGTCTGTCTGTCTGTCTGTCTGTCTCTGTCTGTCTCTATCTGTCTGTCTGTCTGTCTGTCTGTCTGTCTGTCTGTCTGTCTGTCTGTCTGTCTGTCTGTCTGTCTCTCTCTCTCTCTCTATCTCTCTCACATTCTCTCTCTCTCTCTTTCTCTATGATTAGAATGTAAAGTCTCTCCCTATCTCTCTCTTTTGGATAACTTTAGGAAATAGATACTCTCTCTCTCTCTCAATTCAATTCAATTCAAGGGGCTTTATTGGCATGGGAAACATGTGTTTACATTGCCAAAGCGAGTGAGGTAGATAATATACAACAGTGAAATAAACAATAAAAATGAACAGTAAACATTACACATGCAGAAGTTTCAAAACAATAAAGACATTACAAATGTCATATTATATATATATACAGTGTTGTAACAATGTGCAAATGGTTAAAGTACAAAAGGGAATGAGATCCCTGAATGGTAAAAAAAGCATCTCCAAATAGAATATGTTTGTATCACAAATTATCTTACAGATATATCTTACAGATATATTGACCATATCTGACAGGCTCCCAAAGGCAATCAAAGGATCTAGCTCACTTAATGCCCCATACCCTCCCCATCACCAATCAGCCCTGCCATTGTTTGTATTCATACTGTTTTGTAAAGAATGGCTTCTTGTCTGTTAGGTTGTATTCCACTGGGAAAGTGATTACAGTTTTCCTCAGTCGCTTTGGTGCATTTCTTAGATCAAAAGTGCAATTCTTGATACGACTTGTACAAATTCCAAATCATCTAGTCACTTGTGCACATCATTAAAGCAATTTCTTATTCCTTTGAACAAATTGCAATTGATAATGTACAAGTGTCAGCTTTTTTCCACATTATCAATTGCTCACGTCATGTTGATCAAAATATAGTATATGGTTCTCTGTTGAATAGTCTTACCCCTCAAAACATCTAGGCATTAGTTCCTTGCATAAGCCATTACATGCAAAATTGTTTAACTATTTGTCATAAACTGTCAACCTCTCTCCGCCTCTCTCCCTTTTCACTCCCCTCTCTCCCTTTTCACTCCCCTCTCTCCCTTTTCACTCCCTCTCTCCGCCTCTCTCCCTTTTCACTCCCTCTCTCCGCCTCTCTCCCTTTTCACTCCCTCTCTCCGCCTCTCTCCCTTTTCACTCCCCCTCTCCGCCTCTCTCCCTTTTCACTCCCTCTCCCTCCCTAAGAACTTCCCATTTGAATCAATAAGGATTGCAGTTGTGGGTGACTATCTGGGTGGAGCAGACTGGGAGGCTGGTATTCTGACCTGGGCTGGAGCAGACTGGTAGGCTGGTGCAGTGTCATCAGGCTGTGATGGTGGAGGCCATCCTGTTCTCGGGTTCTGCTTGTGTTATGCCAACCACCAGGTCATTATTACCACCAGGTCATTATTACCACCAGGTCATTATTACCACCAGGTCATTATTACCACCAGGTCATTATAACCACCAGGTCATTATTACCACCAGGTCATTAGAACCACCAGGTCATTATAACCACCAGGTCATTATTACCACCAGGTCATTATTACCACCAGGTCATTATTACCACCAGGTCATTATTACCACCAGGTCATTATTACCACCAGGTCATTATAACCACCAGGTCATTAGAACCACCAGGTCATTATAACCACCAGGTCATTATTACCACCAGGTCATTATAACCACCAGGTCATTATAACCACCAGGTCATTATAACCACCAGGTCATTAGAACCACCAGGTCATTAGAACCACCAGGTCATTAGAACCACCAGGTCATTATTACCACCAGGTCATTATAACCACCAGGTCATTATAACCACCAGGTCATTAGAACCACCAGGTCATTAGAACCACCAGGTCATTAGAACCACCAGGTCATTATAACCACCAGGTCATTAGAACCACCAGGTCATTAGAACCACCAGGTCATTATAACCACCAGGTCATTATAACCACCAGGTCATTAGAACCACCAGGTCATTAGAACCACCAGGTCATTATAACCACCAGGTCATTATAACCACCAGGTCATTAGAACCACCAGGTCATTAGAACCACCAGGTCATTATAACCACCAGGTCATTAGAACCACCAGGTCATTAGAACCACCAGGTCATTAGAACCACCAGGTCATTATAACCACCAGGTCATTAGAACCACCAGGTCATTATAACCACCAGGTCATTAGAACCACCAGGTCATTATAACCACCAGGTCATTAGAACCACCAGGTCAGGGAGAAGAGCCTCACTCTGACCTCTGTCGAGTTGAAGTATCTGCTCTCCAGGTGAAATTTCAGCTCTGGTGCAGATGTGCCCATCTGCTCTCCAGGTGTAGACCCAGGGGGCCCGTTTAGAACCTTTTAGGACATTTCGAGATGACAGATGTTTGTGTTTGGTCTATTAATGTACCTGTGAGTTGAAATTGTTATAATTTTTGCATTTTTGACAAAATTAGACTCCTTTAAAGTGCCAGTTTTTCGCTCAGGTAGGGTATCAGCCTGAGCTATTTAAAAACACGTTTTCAACATTTCAAGATAGCAGTTAGTTTAGTTTGATGTAAATAAAGATAGCTGAGAAGTGGGACTGTGTCATTGTTTCTGACAAGATCTCTCATTGATCTCGGGTTCAGCCACCAGGGGGCACCAAACCTCTTTGAAAAGTTCATGTGAATAGTTACCACTTCTCAGGAGATGATAGACTTAGCCTTTCAACTGTTTTGTAATGATGGGATAGCTATTGAACAGACCTTTAAAACCTGGTTTTCTTGTATGTGCCAGTACATGAAATCACACATTTGACCTTTATGCTCACTGAGTCTGTACATAGTCAAAGCTTTCCTTAAGTTTGGGTCAGTCACAGTGGTCAGGTATTCTGCCCTTTCTCCGCCTCTCTCCCTTTTCACTCCCTCTCTCCGCCTCTTTCCCTTTTCACTCCCCTCTCTCCGCCTCTCTCCCTTTTCACTCCCTCTCTCCGCCTCTCTCCCTTTTCACTCCCCTCCGCCTCTCTCCCTTTTCACTCCCTCTCTCCGCCTCTCTCGCTTTTCACTCCCTCTCTACGCCTCTATCCCTTTTCACTCCCTCTCTCCGCCTCTCTCCCTTTTCACTCCCTCTCTCCGCCTCTCTTCCTTTTCACTCCCTCTCTCCACCTCTCTCCCTTTTCACTCCCTCTCTCCGCCTCTCTCCCTTTTCACTCCCTCGCTCCGCCTCTCTCCCTTTTCACTCCCTCTCTCCGCCTCTCTCCCTTTTCACTCCCTCCCTCTCCGCCTCTCTCCCTTTTCACTCCGTCTCTTCCCTTTTCACTCCCTCTCTCTCCCTTTTCACTCTCTCTCTCCCTTTTCACTCCCTCTCTCCGCCTCTCTCCCTTTTCAC